>NC_056739.1:413359406-413369234 GCF_019279795.1 Protopterus annectens
ATATTAGAATAAAAATGTTAAAAATAAAGAACAAAAATAAAATAAAACACTAGCTACAACTAGCCTACCTGAAAACAGCATTACTGGAAAAATAGAGCTGATTATATTTAAATTAACTAAGAATAAACTAATCCATACTCTAAGCTATGAAACTAACAAATCCTAATGAAATCTTCAATATGCTATTAAAATACATAAACAAATGGTACTAAAAAAAATCAAAATGTACATCAGTGCTACAATTAGAAAACCATCTACAAGACACTCTTTCTTAGAAACCTGTTCAAACTATGTAAAGCCCTATTCACTAAAACCAGAGGCAGCTAACACAACCCAGTGTTAAACAGTACTTTAACCTAAAAAAAGAGAAAGAAAAAATCACAGAAGAAAACGGGTAAGTGGAACATGCAGGGCCGGATTTTCTAATATGGGATATTTTGTACTATAGGATGAGAGAACATACAGTAGAAGCTATCTCATGTATAGCACATCACACTGATGCATATCACAGAATTATTACATTGTGATATGTGAATGACACTTTGGGGAAATGTACTGTTTGATGGTGGCCAGTTGATCAACACTCAGAATGTCATTACTAGAAGGTTGCTGGCTTGTTGCTGTAATGGTGCTTAAACTTTAAGAACAACAATAAGCTGTGCTGCATTTTTATCATTTGCTCCCCCTACCGAGTGCAAGCAGTCCTGGAATTGGTATGTATGTATGTATGTATGTATGTATGCATGTATGTACAGATCATGAAAGTGGCTGGATGCTCATATGCCAGATGAGACTGGGGGGCTTGCTCCACCCTCCCACCTTGCAAAAAAATATTTTTGCATTTTCCAACATTAGGAGTATCACTGCTTTGAGTAACAACTTCCCAAGGTTTTAGGTATGTGGTTCAATAATCCCATGTCAATAAAATGAAACACTGTTATTCACAGTAAACCGCACAGCAGGAAACACAAAAGCAGCAGACAGACAAAGGCACACACTATAGAACAGTAGTGATATAGCTGAGAGTCACTTGCTGCAGTCGTACTTGAAAACAAATGCCAAGACGGGGGCGATACAACAGTCTGAATTTGATGGATATTTCCAAAAATGGAAAATATATCCAGATTCATTCTATCAGAATAACTTTTGCTTCATTCCCAAAATATCAAGTCAGTATTGTATAATTTTAGTGCCTTCCACTGTTTTATGCCATATAAGTGTGTTTAAGATGCAAAACTTGTCAATTTTACAATACAAAAAGGAAGAATAGAATGTATTTTTTGATCTGAACCATCAAGACATTTCTATTGCCCCCCCAGGATACTACTTGGCCAAAGTCGGACAGCCTCATTAAGCAAGAAGTGCCTAATCATGCCTACATTTAGATTCCTGAACTCCATAAACACTGCTTAATTTGTCATATGTATGAAAGTTTTTTAGAACTAGTAGTAGTCTTCAGTGTTTTTATAGACTTATTACAGCAGTTTTTAGAACACAGTAATTCAGACCCCTCCACTCTTTTTTAGTAACTTTAATAATTCAAAAGAATTATTTGACATGTATTATTTTACACTTTTGTGGAATTTTGTTAGCTATTAAACTATTGTTGTTTGTCAGAGTGGCTTGATCTAAGCCTGTCCTCTTCCTTTTGGCATTGATCCCACTGGTATTAGGTAGCAGAAGGTTTTCTATGTCTTTTAAGAGCAGACGCCTTGCATCCTCTAAGGGCCTGTTGTTATATCGATCTCTCATCTCTGTATCTGAACCATTATTCAGCAGGAAAACCACCATCTCTGGTAAATTAGAGCTCACAGCCACATGGAGAGGTGTCCTTCCATCATAATCTGTGCTATTCACATCTGCACCTGCTGCAACCCAGGCTTCCATTTGTTTGATGTCATTCATAAATGCAGTACAGCAGAGTTCTTCTCCAAGTTCCTTAGGAGATGTCATCAAATGTGCTCCTTGTTTCTTCAGAAATTTACAGATATTAATATTTCTGGCTCGAATGGCATCTCTCAGTGGAGGCTGGTTGTTTTCATCCCTGGAATTAATGCCTGCACCTTTCTTTAACAAGAACATAACAGTATCCATATCTCCTTCTGCTGCTGCAAAATGCAAGGGGGTTCTGTATTTATAATCCCTTACTGTAGCATCAGCACCCATTTCAATGTGTTCATCTAATTCAACTATATCCCCTTGCAATGCTGCGCGGCACATCAACAACGGGAAAAACTTGAGCTGGATGGCTTTTATTTCCACATCTTTATCCTTTACTCCCAGCCATCCTAGATGAAGGGATGATGCTAGTGCTGCCCAGAGTCTGTAACTCTCTTCAGATGCTTTAGAGTAGCAGATTCCCATTTTTCTCAAATTCTAGTCAGCTAGCTAAGTATTTATTATATATTTATTTTAATTTATACATTAATTCCAGCAGCTCTTTATTCATTGGGCAACAGAATACATGTAACTAAATTTTGAATATATAATATCCTGGTGGTCTGGTTCTTCACTGCCTTTGGGACACTAAACAAATGCATTAACCAGGCCCTCTCTTTGATAATCAGTTCAGAATAACAAAAACTTATTGCAAGAATGCAAGCTCTGTTGCAAACGATGGAACAGTTAAAATAGGTGTAATCTCACTGTGACATTTCATGTTCTAGAACTAGACATATTCAAGGCAACTCACAATGCAAGTTTTCCTTGATTGCAACAAGAAAAGCACAAAAGCTGTGTCATAAAAATATTTTAAAATAAATGTAGCTCACCGTTGTGCTTCATTTACTGATAAAATCATTAAAGTTGGCTTGCATATTCTCACCTATCCCAGATTCTCAAGGACTTCCCTGATTTTGGCTCAAAGTTTAGCTCTACTCTTCCCAAACTCTCATAAAACCAGTTATTTTGGAAGAAAATGTAGTTTATTTCACTTAAATAATGACAATAATTACTATTATAGAGGTCTTTTACTTCAGAAGATGCATGTTGATCCATATTATCTTACTCTACCAACACCTCAAGTTTATAGTACTAATAAAGTGTCCCTGATGATTTCTGGAGTTGTCCACGATTTGAAGAAAAGCAGTTGAGCTGTATGAAGCCATATCTTGTGGTTTCAAGAGGAAATAAAGATGGCAGTATGTGTGATCCATAAAAACAGAAGAATCCAGCAAATGTCACTGTAGCTGTGCTTCCATGCTGTAAAATAAAACAGGTACTCCCAGACAAGTGGAAGACATGCCATTCTTAATTCAATCTATCATAACTCTCAGATATACAGATTTTTGTCTCATATTTTGGGTCTGTTCCTCATAAAACTTGTGGTTTTCTGGCAAATCACTCAGGACTGAAGTCACTAAAAATGACATATATTTGAGTTTCAGATTTCATATCCTTCACAAAAATGCATTCTAACACAAATCCTGTTATTCTAGCAACTTTCTAAGTTTATAAGGGCAATACTTAAAATCTGTCCCTATTTTCGGGCCTTTGACCCCCATTGTTTTAGTCTATGTCCCGATTTCTTGCACTAAGAAGTTGAGTGGTATAAAATCCATACACAAATGAAATTGTGTTCTTTGAATTTTAAATAAATACATATAGATCAGGTGCCCTGCCCATCTAAATAAAACGAAAAGCCAGATATTTATTAAAAAAAATGATAAGAATGGATTGATACTTTGCATGGCAAAACATCAGTGTGAGAAGTGTACACTCACGGTGTTTGACTTTTAATTCACCAATGGCAATGCAGGGATGTAGCCGTAATTTTATATTTTGTACTCAAACCTGATGTTGCTAGGAAATGTACTCAAGCCTCAAAATGTTGCCCCACACACAGAAAAAGGGACATAATATTTCCAGCTGTTTCCACTTATATATAAGCACAAAGAGCTATTTTCCAAGATACATCCTGACTGCAAAAACATGTTTTATATGGCTATTTTTTTAAACATTAACTTAGACAAATTCTAAATATTCTGCACTTCTTCAGTGATGAAATTTTCAACAGATCCTCAGAAATTATGTAGTCAACTGAGTAAGCCTAGGTTTGCCATATTTTCAGATGCCCAAAGTGGGACATGTTTTATGAAAACGTGAGATGTTGCAGGGCAAACCTACCTGAAGCCAAAGCAAATGAGTGAATATCATATTTTTTTCCAAAGTAAAGGCTTATTGTTGTAGCATTTCAGTTGCTAATGCTATTCCATATAATATGTAGGTACTTCAGATGCAAAATAATTGTTTTATGCAACTATTAAAGGAAGCGTATGAATTGTTTTCTAATAAAATATCAGAACATTTACCATTTTTCATTTTTTTTTTTTTTACAGAACACAAGTGCCCAAAGAGGAGAGGGACTGTTCTGTGTAACAGGACACAAGTGCCCAAAGAGGAGAGGGACTGTTCTGTGTAACAAGGGACAGGTGGTAACCCTAAGCATGCCTACTGGGTCACCTCAGTTGGCTGGGGTTGATGTCTCACCTTCAAAGACTACATACCTAGCTGTGTGTATCTAGCAGGTAGCATATATTGTAAGAATGACAGAAGCACCCAGCCAGCTTTGGTGGAAAATGAAAATCAAGACCGATCCTCAAACACTCAAAAGACAAGTACTTACTGCAGCTGTTTCTAGGGAAATGATCATGGAGGCTGCACTCCGCCCCTGGTGGTTTAATTTTCATGATGACACCACCCTATTTACGTGTATACCACCTCCTCTGTGGAGTGCTAGTTGTGAAGTACCATAACTATCTTTACCAGTAGAAAACTAGCAGTTTGGTTGCAGTGTGCATTACTCCTGACCAATATGCACAGTCGCTGGCATGTACTGATCTTAGCGATATTGCATCCATTTATTTGTTTTATTTAAAAAAGAGCAGATCAGTTATGTACAGTGGCTCATTAGCCTATTTTGCAATCTTCCTAACTGCTCTGCACTTTTTAAATAAACCAAGTAAAAATATGTGTACTTCAGGACAGCCACTTCTGAATTTGCCCATGGTGGAACATTTTTTACTGTTTCCTGAGTCAAGACATGCCCTCAAATGGGGCAAATTACTTATTTTCTTCTCATTATTAAAATTAAGCCATATCTCAAGTGTACCTCATTCTGAGGAACACTCCTTGTTTTGAGAATTAAAAAAGCAATGTTCCTCGCAGTTCCATATTGAAAGTGTGTCACACATTCACTGTGATATGAATTGTTTTAACTGACATCTACATCTAATAATACTGAATTGCATTGATTTATTACAATAACGTTTCCTAAGTGTAATGTAACACAATTAACCATATGTTGAGCTAACAAGTTGAAGTTGTTAGTAATTGTTCTGCATTTTGCCCCTTTGTTACACATTATGAGAATTATTGTCCCACATTTTGGAGCTGAAAGGTTGAGAACTATGTAAGACGTTGTTAAATAATTTTAGTTATTTCTGTTGTTTTGTATTATTTTAATGTACTGCATGGTCTTTTTTATCATTTATTGAAAATTAGAATATCTTTACCTCCTAAACTATCTGAATATTTTGCCATTTTTGTGTTATTTCCCATGTTGCACCTGCTTAATCAGGATTGCCATGTGTGAATAAAGTCAGATGTGGCAACAATACGATACTTGTATTAGAAAAGGAATGACTTTTAGACTAACATTCTACTAATTATTTATGTTTTCAAGTGAAACACTCCTGTAACTGTGGTTGTGATTCACTTCTCCTCATGCTGTACTGCTGTCCCTCCTAAATAGAGTGACCACAGCAGCAGAAACAAATGAGTGAACAAGACTATGTTGCAAGTTTTGCACAATGAACTGATTGTGGAATATTCTCCGAATTATGTAGACAGAGAGAAGACATTAGTAAGGTGGATTGATATGGCATTCATGCTTCTTAAGGGTCATTGTCTATATGTTGAGTATGAAAAATACCTTATTAATTAACTCAGAAGGTTTATTAAGTCTGCACAAAGCTGATCTGCTTGACTAAAGCCCCTTGTCCCTTAAATACACATGCACACTGATGTCATTTTTATTTTTGTCAGTGGCTGCATCTTCAAGGTATGTGTGCAAAGTGGTGCCACAAGCACATTCTTGCCTCATAGCAAGAGGCATTCCAGTTCATTTCTTGGATGAGTTGACTTCTTTAAGGGGTTTGTAGACTCTCCTTCTGTTTGAGTGGGTTTGCTCTAAGTGTTCTGATTTATTTTTACCTCCCAAAGCCTGCTTTTCCAAACAGCTTGTAGGTGTGCATGCTGTGTATGAATGAATGAAACTGTTGCCTGCAACAGACCAGTGCAGTGTCTAAAATAAGTTTCTATGTCTTGGAACCACTGGCTGCCAGGATATGTTTGGATGTCCTCACCATCTTGTAAAGGAAAAAAAGTGGGTAACTGGCAATGGATGCATGGATTTACATATCAATAAGTATGTTTGGGTTCTATTACTACCACTTGCTTGTGAGTGAGTTGATTTCACCTGTTTGTCTTCTTTGTAACTTTTATAATTCCAACAACTGCAACACCACTGAGAAAGTAAGAGCTTTTCCTGCATGTCTTCAATTTGTTCTGTCAAAGTTATATATGATCACATGCCTTTTTCTCTAACTTCCACATTTGAATTAAATAAATAAATAAATAAATAAAAGCAGTCTCTTTAGATACATTTTTACTATAGCCATTGATCTGTAAAGGACCCCTCAACGATGAGTCAGAATGCTCTCTCTATATCCCTACGCAGATGAATGGTTGTTCCAGTAGTAGCACCTGTCAGAGTTCCCTTGTACATTAGGCAAGTATATAAATCAGTACAGTTTGGGTAATCCTTTGATGTCAATTTTGTGTGGCTGTTTCTTGCTGTGCTGGAAGATGTTCTGACTTGTGGCATGAAGTATGAGCTGGGTAGGATACAAAGTCACTTTTGAGTACATAGACGTCTGTGGAATTTTATAGAAAAAGTAGCAAACTCTGATTAGTGTAGCTACACTCAACAAGGACTTCAAGAAGACCAAAGCATGTAAGTGAATAGCTAGACCAGAGGAGTAGCATGCACTTAACTAGTTTATTTCATCACAACATGCATCACTTTGAGTGCACAGATATCCTCAAATGCATGAATTTAGACAAAAGTGGTAAATTCTGACTGGTGAAATATATCCAGTTGAGGTTTCACAAAAACAATTCCTTTTGTAAATCATCTGGCATGATAAAAAATAACTGCTATTGTATCACATTTCACTATTTATTGTTTTTCCATTCTAAAATACAATAATGGATTTCACCTTATGTGTGTAATTATTTAGTTTGTTTAACAGGATTAAAACAGTGGTCACATTTGCAGGCACAGCTCAACTGAAGAAATTGGCAAAACAATAAAATAAAATGAAATAAAACAAAACAAATTTGCAAACATGGAATAATTACAGAAGGTAGAGAATGCCACTGACACTTGAAACAATATGCAAATATTAAAGCAGAAAAACAAAATGTGAATTAATTTTACTGGTTAATATGAGAAGAGAAGCAGCAGGTGAGAACAGATGGTCAAAGTAGAAATGATGCAGGTCAGGAGGCAGGGTTATTCTGTGAAATACTAAAATCTTGCTTCCTGTTATAGTGACTCAGACTACACCCCACACCCTCATAAACAGACTAGTTGTACATATGTCATGGGACAACCCCACACTCTGCAACATATTATTGACTTGCGTGTGCCTTGCATATCCATTCTTATACTTTCTGAACTATGTGTCTTAATGCTAGACATGTTAGTAGCAAGGCAAACTTAAAGAGAGGGTGTCCTGGGTCATCTCCGGTGCTGTTCTTATATTGGGTCATACCTGGTACCAATACTATGGGAAGGCATCCTGGTATTACCCTCACCAGCTGCCCAGATCATTTCATTTGATTCCTTTCATCCTGGTGGAAAGTAGTTGTACATAGAGATCCCTTGAAATTGTTGAGGTACTCTGCATCACAGAGAGTTAGCCCAGCTACCTTGCAAAGGAACCTCATTTTGCTCATTTTTATCTGTATGTCATCCCTTCAGTCACTAATCAAAGCGGATGCCCATTGATATGGATGCAGACAGTGTGACTTGTGAATTGTGAGCATCTTTTTTATTTTATTTTATTTTACTTTACTTATTTGTTCATTGTGAAAGCAAACTGGACACAATTGTCACTTTTCAAGGGTGACCCAGGAGCATTGCTTGGTTAAGAAACTTGCTCACAGTCACACAGTAGGCAAATGAAGGTGGAAGGAATCAAACCCTGTACCCTGGTACAGGAAACAGACCATTAACACCTCAGGGCAAATCTTATGACATATTTCTCTGTCCTCAGTGTCACAATCCAGCAAAATATATGCATCACTGCCACTGTTGTATCCATCCAGTGGTCAATGTCTGGAACCCCCTCTAAGTTCATTCTTGAGCAGGACACCAAACCACTTAAAACTTCTCCACTTGATGTTGCTACTTTCACTTACCTGCTGAAAGTAGTCCACTCTTCTTCCAGGAGAGAACCATGACCTCTGGCATGCATGTGTTGAGTTTCATCTCATCTGCTTTACATTTGGCTGTGAATGTCTCCAGTACACAGTGGAAGAGAGTAACTTTTATATGAGAGGACATCATCTGCAATCATCAAAAATACAATGTTCATATTTCCAGACTAGATACTGTTCAGACCCTGGCTGTGCCTTAATATCTTCTACCTGCCTTGAGTGTATTTAACTTAACACTGAAAATAAAACTGCAACTTTCCCTTCCCAAGTACAGGGACCAAATGGCATGCTGCAGCATTGCTGGTTTGCTGCACTGCTGTTGTACCTCCTACAAGTCATTCTAGGAAAGCTGGACACATGCCTTTTCATGGTCCACAAAACACATGCAGTCAGCACCAGTAAACTGTATTTTTGCAAGTACAAAGACATCCTGTACTCAAGGCCAGGATGGAATCTGCACTGCTACAGTTGACTCAGAAGCTTGACTATTGGAGAAATTCTGTTTTCTAATACCCATTTGTAGACTTTCTGTTCGAGGCTAAAGACCATAATCCATTCTTTAATTTGAACACACTGTTTTGTCAAGACTACTAACCTAGTTTGCTAAGCCAGAGGTATTATCCCTTTCTGATATGCACCACTGAAAAGTTGTGTTAATCAGGACACTGTAATATTTCCCCAGCTTTTGCTATTTCTGGCTGATTGTCATCCACTGCCACAGCTTTGTCATAGTGGAGCTGTTTAATCACTGCAGTAACCTCATAATCACAAATGAATCAAATTCCATCAACTGTTTCTGACCCTGCCTCCTCATAAACAGTATGCCCTACAAATTTAGGAGTTCCTCAGAATGTTTCTTCCACCTAAATATGTTTCCAGCTGTGGTCAGTAATTCTCCAGCATTACTGAGAACAAATTGACCAGTGTCCTGACTATACCTTCTGAGCTGATGTATGGTATGGCAGAACCTCTAATCCATCTAGACTCACTGTCTGTAGCCTTTTCAAAGTTTTCCCAGACGTATGCCTTTAAGTCAGCAACTTCTACAACTTCTGACATCCTGAACTGTTGGTAACTGTCTTCCAAATCTAGAGAGACCATTCCTTCCACTAGTGTTTCAAAAAGGTCTCTTGAAAGTGATTTATCTCTCTACTGGTGACAGCAAGATGATCCTAGGGTTACTACCATGTCTAGTAGTGGCAACCATATGGTCCTAGGATTACTGCTATGACTAGCACTGATCCACCTTTTGGCTACAGATTCTTGTCGCTTCCTCAGCGCATAGTTTTTTAAATTACGTGCCCGCATGGTGGGGTTTTCTAG
>NC_056739.1:413369734-413386474 GCF_019279795.1 Protopterus annectens
CCATGGGAAAACGGTGTATTTTGAGAATTGTCGTTCCTGGATTACTGCTTGCATTGCCATCAACAGGACCGAAAGGTTTAACTCAACAAGTATATCTATGCTTGTTTTTATTTAATAAATAGACTCATAGGATTTCTATTCGAATCTGCGTCTACAAATTTATTTTGGCTGTAATGCAAAAGTTTGATTTTTTAGCAATCTAAACATGGGAACACCTGGAACCCTAGCAGTATGACATGCTGCAACCACTTCCGTGCATTTGAACACTAGAAATGCTTTGGTGAGATCAAATGACAGTGCCTTGAATTGGAAATGATGGTCTCCATTTGTGGCTGGGAGACTATCTGGAATGCCTTGTTATCTTAACATGGTAGTAGGAACCCCGGATATCTATACAACTGATCCAGTCATACTTCCTCAGAAGGGTAGAATGGACAGAACCATGACCATCCAGAAGTTTGTTTTACAGAGATGGAGGTCCAAAACTGGCTTTAGGTCCCATCTTTTAGAATTATAAAGAACCTGGAATAGACTCCAAATTCCAAACGGTCCGGTGAACCTGCTGGATAACCCTCTTCCAACAGCTTTAAGACTTTTGTTGTTGCAGATTTCATCTGATCAGGAGGTACTGTGAGGGATCCTCCTTTAATTTGAGGAGGGGAAACGGGGAATAGTGCAACCTCTGGTGATTATCCTCAGTACGCAAGTATTAATTAGTTGTGTAAAATCTTACTATAACCATAGATACTGTCCTCTTCCATGCTGCAGTATTCTCACTTGAGGGATCCTCCGCCTCAGGTGAACCACACGTCCAGGTCCTATGCCAAAGCTTAAGTCTGGCTGCTGTCAGCTGCATGGGACGTCACATGCAGGGCCATAAACCATGGACCATAAACGTGAAATCTGCAGGCACAGACCTCAGAACTAACTGCCCAGTTGGGCAACAGCTTTAAGGAGAACATGAAGGATGCCATCCACAGAGGGAAAAGGCCATAAAGGGGGTTGGAGGGAGGGAAGGAATACTCCCAACATGGAAGAGAAGGACATCTACGGTTATGTTAAGATTTTACACAACTACTCCATGTCCTTCTATTCTCATGTTGCAGTATTCCCACTTGAGAGTACCACAGCTCAAGCAGGAAAAAGGGTGGCGAAAGAGTTAGCAGTCTCCAGGAAAACGTGGAGTATGGCTCTAGCAAATCCTGCCCTGGCTCTGGAGATGATGTCCAACTTGTAATGCTTGGTGAAGGTATGTACAGAGGACCAAGTGGCTGCCTCTAGAATGGTAGCTGTATCCAAGCCTTTGAGGAAAGCCGCTGAAGAGGCCACGGTTTTGGTAGAATCAGCTTTTACATGTGAGGTTAAGTATTTGCCACAGAAAGAGTAACAGAAGGTAATAGTTTTGCATATCCAGGAAGATACAGTCTGTTTGGATACAGCTTTCCCCAGAGCCCTGGAGGTAGAAAGATACAAAGAGCTGATTGGACTTTCTAATGTTCTTGGTCTTGTGAAGATAAAATGTGAGTTGCCTGTGGACATCAAGGGAGAGGAGCACACTCTCACTGTCATTTTGAGGAAAGGGAAAGAGGTGGACAAATCAATAGACTGTTGAGGGGCAGTTCATTGACCACTCTGGACATGAAGGAGGGGTTGGTAAGAAGAGTTACCCTGTCTTTGTGAAAAATAGTGTAGGGTGGAAAGGCTATGAGTGCTTGCAGCTCAGACTCTCTTAGCTGAAGTAAGGGCTACTAATAAGGCAGTCTTCCAGGTAAACATCTGCAAAGAGGCACAGGCTGCTGGTTCAAAGGGGGCAGTTTAAGTTTCTCCAGTACACAGTTCAAGTCCCAAGGAGGGGGATTTGTTTTCTAGGTGGTCCGATGTGGAGGACCCCCTTCAGGAATAGTTGGACTTCCAACCTGGAAAGTAGGGGATGGATCCATAAGTAAAACAATCTGAAATGGCAGACAAGTGGACTTCACTGAAGAGTATGAAGTCTAGTTGCCTTGAAGACACCAACTAGAGAACCTTTTCCATTTTGAAACGTAGGATCTCCTGGTAGTGGGTTTCCTGACCTCCTGCAGGACAGACAGCACGTCCTCTCAATAAAGTTGTCTGAAAGGGATCAGGAGTTTATCACCCACAGGGTTAGGCGGAGTGTTTTCAGGGGGGATAAATGAGGGATCCCTTCTGCTGTGTGATCAGGTCCACCTTTGTGAGGCAACTTATGTCGTTTGCCCTTGGCAAAAGATAGAAGGGGGGAACCAATGCTGCCTTGGCCAATAGGGGGTCACCAACAAGAATTTTGGCTCGTCTTTCTGGATTTTTAGCAGGACCTTCTGAATGAGTGGGAAGGAGCGGAAGGCATAAAGAACAGCCACTTCCAAGAAAATGAAAAAGCATCAACTTTCCAAGCTAGTCTGGAGGGGGTTCTGCAGCACAAAAGCTGTAGAGTCTTCTGTTCTGATGGGAGGCAAATGAATCTATTTGTGGGGTGTGCCACCGGTGGACAATATCTAAGAACACATTTCTGTATAACATCCACTTGTGATGATGAGAGAAAGATCTGCCGAGGGCATCTGCCTGATGGTTGTCTTGAGATGGAATGCAGACCCACCTGCAGTTTGACATTGGGATGGGTGGCCAACTCCCATGCCTGCCTTACAAGTCTACATAATAAACAGGATCTGCCCCCCCTTCTTGTTGATGTAGCACATCACAGATGTGTTGCCTGTCAAGATTTGGAGGGGGCCTGCCTGTATTAGAGGAAGGAAGGCCTTTAGAGACAGAGAGCACTTATTTCCCCTCACACTGATATGCTTTCTCTGGAGGGAGGGCTCCCATTGAGCCTGTACCTTGAGACCATTCATAGTGGGCCCCCCACCTTGCACTGGTTTGGTGGGTTGCAGAGGAAGATATGGATTCTGGTGTACTTAATGGACCCACCACCTCAGCTCTCGTCTTTAGGCAGGGTAGGAAAGGCACCTGGAATTCCAAGGGGTGACTGTATTGGGACCAGACAATTTTCAAGTACCACTGAACTTCCATATGTGCAGCCTGACCCAGACGACATGGGAAGAGTAGCTGCCATGAGGTCTAGAAGATGGAGGAATTGGCTGGCAGAGATGTGGTTGACAAGAAGTAGCTCCTGAAAGAAATTGCTTAAGGAGGAGACTGCCTTGAGGAAGGAAGGCCTTCATCTGGTCCATCTGTATTCTGCAGCCCAAGAATGTTTGGTCTTGGGCTGGAGTGAGGGGGGATTTTGACAAAATAAACCCCAGACTCTGGACTAGGGACACAGTGAATTTTGATTCCAGACAGTAAATGCCTCTTCTGCTAGAACGGGGTAGTCATCCTGCTAGAACGGGGTCATCATCCAGGTAAGAGTAGACTTCTATATCTTTTGTTCGGCAGTAGGCCACTGCTGGGGCTTGACACTTTGTGCAGACCCTTGGTGCAGTAAATAAAACACAGGGCAAGGCAGTAAACAAAGTGTGAGGATGGCACAGCAAAGTGTAAAAACCTCCTGTAGTCTGGGTGGATGGGGATACAAGGTATGCCTCCTTCAGGTCCAAAGTGGCCATGAACGCACTGGGTGGCAGTAGTGGATGGAGGGTTTGAAGGGATAGCATTTGTTTTTTCGGAGGAAATGATATGCCGTATGAAATTCCAGGAGTGTAATTCAATACACACAGGACCACATTGACATACAAATTAATACCACAAGTACAATTACGTTTTAGAAACAGAACTTTGTTGGATGCAACACTGGAAACGTGATTAATACCCCTATTCATATCTAAAACCATCAAAATAATCAATCATACAATTAAACCTATTAAAAACAGATTAAACTAATCTAAATACATAAGGCACTAAAATCACTAGACAAAATTGGGTAATAGCCTAGAATACAAAGTTCTCCTTATCATAACCTGTTAAAACATCCCTTAAACAACCAGCCAAACAATCAACCTTCCACTAAGAAATTGAGTCATTAGTGGAAAGTTAAGACCAGGGTTTTGAAAAACAAGTTTCCCTCCCAATTTGTCCCAAGAAGAGAAGGCCCTGTTAAAACAAATTAGGGCTAACAGATACCAAGAGTGATGACACCCGACAAAGAAGGTGGAACACTGCTTATGGACAACCACAATATATGAGGCTAAAATGCTGGACATTGAGTGGCCTTAATAAGTATGTCAGGGTGTCAAGGAATGAAATCAGCATAGCCTATGAACGTATACGGTTAGCCTTGAGTGATTTACTGACTGATCAGTTTCACACTTTTACATTTTTGAAGAATGACAGGCCCTGTTGTACCATCAATCTTTGGCATACTAAAGGTGCACAAGAATGTTTTGGACCCACCACTGAGACCTATAATGTCTGCCGAGTGCTCGGCCACAGTTCCACTGGCTAGGTGCTTTGATGTCAAGTTACAACATATTCCTCACAGTGATGTTTATGTTTTACAGGACTCTTGGGACTTTTTAAGATGTATTAAATCAGACTTATATAGTGAGCAACTACTATTTGTAACCACTGACATTGTGGACTTACTTGGGTGCTTACCCCAAACGGTAGGATTAGCATGGTTTGAGGACGCTGTTAATCAATTTGGTGGGTTGGCCTTTAATGAGTTCCGCACATGTCTAGAATTGATGGACATGGTTCTTAAAAACAATTATCTATTTTTTGAGGGAGAATTCTTTCAGAGAGTGGCATAGCTATGGGGGCCAGATGTGCCCCAGTGTATGCGAACATTACCCTTATGTTTTGGGAACGAAGTAAGTTTTGAACTCCCGGTTCAAAGTAAGCTGGCTGCTCTATAGATGTTTTCTGAATGACTTGTCATTTTACGGAAAGATTCAGAGGTTAAACTTAGTGAATTTTTAGACTGTATTTCCAA
Source organism: Protopterus annectens (assembly GCF_019279795.1). Taxonomy (NCBI): domain Eukaryota; kingdom Metazoa; phylum Chordata; order Ceratodontiformes; family Protopteridae; genus Protopterus; species Protopterus annectens. The sequence continues at coordinate 413,374,641 of NC_056739.1, forward strand.
CACTACTAGTTTTTTGATGTTGAACTATTTGGATGCAACTATTCAAAAGCAGGGTAAAGGTTTTAAATCTAAAGTCTATAGGAAAAAAACCTACTCAAATTCATTTCATTTTGGCAGTGCCCACCCCTCTTTAGTCAGAAAAAAAGGGAGTTATTGTGAAAGACCAGTTTGTGAGAGCCAGCCGTATGACCTCAGACGATGAGGATTTTGAAAATGAATGTGATAATTGAAAAGGGATGTTCACCGATACGGGTTACCCTAATAGTGTGATCAAAAGAATATACAGGGAGGTAAAGAAACAAAATGGAAGGTTCTCCCCAATTTTAGGGATTGACACAACCCCACTGACAATGGTAGACTGGATCAACCCACCTTGATAGATCTCAAAGGCCAGTGGGGATTACGGGCATGCCTCTGTCACAAATTGTAATGGTGACCCATACCTTATTAAGATAGAGTGCGAGTGGCAAAAGTTTTCAAGATAATCAGATCTGAAGGGGGATTTGACACACCCCATTTACATGTATTTTCAGAAAGGGTCTCAACATTATGATAGTTTTTCCATTAAATCTTTAAAGGGTCTAATCTGAGTAGACTGAGCACGTATAAATGCCAGTTTATAATCTGGGGGAAGGTGTCTGGATAGAAGCTAGGGGCAGATATATTTTAAGCACCAACTACAAGACATGTGACAATAACGGGGTAGTGTACACTGGGAAATGCAACAACTGCCCAGGCTTTTACGTGGGTAAACCAAGAGACAATTAAAGGGAAGGATATATGAACACACAAGGGATATACATAACAAAAATTTGAGTAATGTGATGTCTAAACACATCATTGATTGCCCCACAGCGACATTTTCATTTTTTGTTCTGGAAGAAATCCCTTTTGACACAAGAGGGGGTCTATGGGAAGCTAAGAGTGAATACTGGGAGGTCTATTGGCAGATCATTCTGGAAGCCAATAGACCCCCGGGTGTGAATGAGAATGTGTCCCTTGCACCCATTTTAAAAGTTAAGGGCTGCTAGGTTATAAGGTGGTTCCACATGTCTTGTAGTCATGGTTTTGCACACCATGCCAGTTCCTGAAGTTTAACACCGGTTTGGTTTCAATTAATATTTTGACATTGTTTATACAGCCCAATATACATGACTTAAATTTTGAGGTAGAAAGCAATTTAGACATAAATCCAATATATTTTACATTTTCTACATGAGCTTTTTTATTTGACAGTCGATGACTTTAAATTGAACTAGGACGTGTGTGTGTGTGTGTGTGTGTGTGTGTGTGTGTGTGTGTGTGTGTGTGTGTGTGTAAGGAATGTTTTAACAATTATAAGGAGAACTTTGTATCCTAGGCTACTATACAATTTTGTCAATTTTGGTGCCTTATGTATTCCGATTAGTTTAATCTGTTTTTAATAGGTTTAATTGTATGATTGATAAATCTGATGGTTTTAGATATAAATAGGGGTATTAATCACGTTTCCAGTGTTGCATTTAAGTTCTTTAATGAAAACATAAATTAACTTGTGGCATTAATTTGGATGTTGATGTGGTCCTGTGTTTACTGAATTAAACGCTCCTGGAATTTCGTATGACGTGCCCAGATTATTTTAGAATTAGTGTTTTTGAAATCCAAGGATTCCCCTTTGCTGTTTTAGGAAAGGATATGCCTTGTAGCAGGGTTTTTCCTGCCAGGTCGTACCCTTTTTCCACTATTGTTAAGACCCAGCGGTTTGAAGCAATATCTTGCCAAATAGGTAAACAGTGAGAGAAGCAGGTGAAGAGGGGAAGGTGGTTTAGGCAGTCACGCACTGTTGGTTCCATCTAAAAAGGGCTGCCTGGGGATGTGTTGTGAAGAGGCAGTCCTGGGAGATGTTTTTCTAGACCCTTTCCTGTGTTTTGAGAAAGGAGGAGGAGGAGGAAGGGGTAGGAGCCCTCCCGACAAATGTGGATTTAGCAGGGTAGTTTCTATAGAACTTTGGAACTGGTGAGACCAATAAATGTTTAAGGTCCTGGGAGTTCCTTACTTTTTTCCTGGAGACATTTGAATAGTTCTGCAGACTTGTTTGCCAAACAGAAATTTGTTGTCTAGGGGTGCATCCAAGACTTTGTTTTGAAAATAATCAGGGAGTGGTTGTAATCTGAGCCAGGAATATCTGCACAGTACAGTGGCTGAGGCAGCTGATCTGGTTGAAGCCTCAGCAGCATCATAGCTGCATTTTACAGAATGTTTGGCAACCTGTGCTGCTAAGGAGAGATTAGACGCAACCCGGGGTTAAGGTAGGGGAATCAGGCAAGGAAGAAAGCAAAGAAGTTGCCTGGGAGACCAAGTCTAAGGCATATTAACCATATGGATCTGATAGTTAATGGCCATAGGGGCCAGGGTGGAGGAAGTGTAAATCTTTTTCCCCAGTCTGTCCAAGACTTTACTGTCCTTGTCAGATGGGAGAAGGGATGAGGAGGGGATTTGTCTGGATTGTTTATCTGTTTATCTGAAGCCACTGCAACGATACCTGGGTCTGCCATAGGTGGCTTAATGAGGTACTTGTGGTAATCAGGGACTTGTAAAACCTATGAGGTCTTTTAGAGGCTGTAGGCTGTGATTCATGGGTCTTGGGGGATGAAACAAACGCATCTGGGTAAGCTGGAATAACGGGGAATAGCAGTTCAAAGCATGTCTTTTGCACCTCAGTCATCTGAGTAACATCCCACTTGAAGTACTCCCTCATTTTGGAGATAGATTCCCCAAAGGTAATATCTTCAGGTGGTGAGTCTCCTTCCAAGGAGTTCTCATCTGGAGAGCAGTACTCCAAGGGAGAAGCTAGTTGGGAGGTGCATGCAAGAGACTGATCACAGGAGGAGGAGGAATCTTCCTCCTGAATGTGAGAAGGGGGGATGAAGGTAACTGAAGCTGGCCTAGGGCTGAGGGTAGGTAATGGCCACAAGGGCCAGGGTGGAAGTCAAGCTGTGGGGCCTGGAGGGTCAAAGACCTGAGCCAAGGACTGGGAGAAGGTTTGCTAGTCTGGCTGTTTTTCAGTAGTGGAAGACCAATATTTTGTTTTGTGTTTCCTCTTAAGGAGAGTAGTCTTTGCGACTGTTTGTAAAGGAGAAGGCAAAGGATCAGGCGTCAGTCCTGTGGCAGTGGAGCCTAATTCTGACACCATAAGCGGATGTCCGGTGAAGCCCGGGTCCTACTAGACATCAGCCAAAGCAGACATCACAGTAACCTCCGTGGACGTGCCTAATGGAGATTCAAGGGCAGCTTCCATCACGGTACCCAAAGTCACCAGATCATCTGGATATCCCTCAATCCCTAGACTGGTAGCTGGCAGGGCGAAGTCAGAGGAGCAGCGCCTTGAAACCTTGGCCTTTTTAGGTGGCTCCACCTCGATGGCCGATTCAGATTCCATGCCTAGGGCTAAACGCTTGAGTTGTTGGCTTTCCACTAATAATTTCAAGGGCTGCAGACGACTGCATAGGGTCTTTGATATTAAAGATTAATAAATGCTACAGGTCGTATGGTCATGGGATTGGCCTAAGAAAAACAGACAAAGCTCATGAGAATCCTTGTGCAGAATCTGGCAACCGCACTTAGATTTCCTCTTTCTAGATGACATCAGCTATATAAAGGAGCAACAGCAACCAAAGCCCAAGTAAAATAAGGAAAAAATTCACAACAGGGTACTTATCTGAAGAGGTCTTCTGTAGCGCGGAGCAAAGTGAGCAAGCTGAAGTTCAACTGTAGCAGAGAAGTTCAAAGGTCTGTGCGTGCAGACGTCACATTAATGGGCCGTGGTTTATGGCCCTGCTTGTGACGTCTCACACACCTGACAGCAATCAGGCTTAAGCTCTGGCATATGAGCCAGACGTTCGGGTCGCCTGAGGCAAAGGATACACCAAATGAGAATACTACAACATGAGAATAGGACATTTGGTGTAATGGCCTGCCATGCTTGAAGGTGTAGGTATAAGCGCCCCCAACTGCCTCCAGAGTGCAGCATTCAGGCAATTCTTCAGGAGCCCTGGAATGATCTCTCAGTAAAAGGATCACAAAATCCCCAATTCTGTGGTCCGTCTCTGCCCTAAATTGATGTCCATTGAAATTGCTCCTCCCTCTACCTTGGGAGGACTTGTCAGCAGAAGTGTCCTTAGCTGAACCCCAGAGATTTTGTAAACCAACTTACCATCCCTCGGCTTCCTAGAAAAACCTCTGTGGGAGCAGCAGATTCCAGTAGCAGAAAAAGCGTCCTACCCATCTTGTTCACTTCCTGGTGAGAGTCTCTTTACCCTTTGAACAGTGTTGAACCATCAAAAGAGCCATTAAGGAAATCTCTCTTGAAGCTTTCTGCAAAGTCACAAAATCACATCCAAGTATGCCAGCAGTTGGCTATGCTGTTTCCTACTGTTCTGTCCGTACCATCAGCTGCATTAAAAAGCAGGAGAGTGGAGACACTGGAGAGACTGTAAGGTAGACAACTGGGACTCCACTGTTTTTTTGGATGTCAATCAGTAGGTTACCAGAGATGGACTTGGTGAGTTTTAGTGAGGTCCCTCTGAAAATGAATTATGTGGGCCAGATAGTTCAGTGCTCTTATGAAAGTCACTGACACGTATGTCCATTTCCCAAACCTGTCCAACACTCTAGATTCCTTGTTAGGAGGATGGAAAGATGTACTCTCTTCAGAGAGTTCCTTCTTAGTGGCTGCCACCACAACCATTGCATCTACTGGAGGACCCTTGCTTCACTGTCCTCTGGTGCGACTTAAGATTTTATCTGGTTTCTTAAGAACTGGCCCAACTGGTATCAGGATCTTTCTAAGCCTGCTAAGCTACCATGTTTATAAGTGCATCTGCAAACAAGCCTTGAGGAACACAGACGCCTCAGGGTAAGGTGCATCAGTGGACTAAACCCCACACTCTCATCAATTCTAAAAATGTCACTGAAAGTAAAGCCCTCTAGAGGGAATCTTTGGGATCCATCTCAGTCATCCAAGTTTGTCTCTTCTGTGACAGACTCCAGGGAAGAATCTAAATGTCTCCTCTTACAAGTCTGTTTTCTGAAACCCTGACTCAATGGGACTTCTGGAAATGGGTCAGAGTCAGAATGGGAGCTCAGATGGCAAACTGCACAGACTGAATGCATATCCAGGTTGACAGGGACAGTCAGGTTCAATGTCCAAAAAGGGCTGGGACAGAACCAAGTGTGTGGAGAGAACCTTACCTCTTGGCCTAGCAAGAATCCCCTCAAAAGCTTCGAACACCTTGGTGGAAATAAAGACTGAAGAGATTTCCTTACCATCAGAATAAGATGCAAGAAGGACCTCCCAACCCAAATGGAGCTGAGCTATCAAGTGCCAAAGCGCTAAGGGAAGACATTGTGCCAAAGGTTTTGGTGCTGAACCCACAGCTCAAGCCCTAGCATCAATGCTTAGTCTCACAGGCTCAACAGATTCAAAAACATCAGAGTCGAGAAAGTAAAGGATATCACAAAAAAAGTTATGTTCTTACCAAAACGTTCCATCTGCATAGTAGACTTCGTCTGCACATATGGGTATACGGATCAGATTCAGATCAGAGCCGGCAAAACTTTTCAAGCATCAGCTCCGAGCTCCAAGCTTCTCCCCTATCTATATTACATCACTTCCTCCTATCTACCCCCAGATCAAGTTTGCTGTCACTAAAAAGCAACATAATCGCAACCCTAAACAGGAAAAACCTGAAGAGTGAGGGGGAGGGAAGGTGCAGAAGAATGAAGTCTACTACTCAGATGAAACGTTATGGTAAGAACATAACTTCTTTATCTGAAGTAGTTGACTTCACTCTTTCTGCACATATGGGACAGAGTCCCCAGCTACTAGTATTCCTGGGAGGCCCTTATGGAAGGATATTTCTGAGCACTGCAGAGCCAAAGGATGCTCTCCCTCTAGAAATAAGATCCAATTTATAGTGAGAGAGGAGTGTGTGTGAACTGGCCCAAGTCGCTGCTGCACAGATATCGTCTAATGGAACTCTTGGACCAGAAAGCTGCAGAAGTGGCCATTGCTCTAGTGGAATGAGCCTTCAGTACACCAGGAGGAGATGAACCTTTGTCCTTATAACCTTGTGCAATACAAAGAGTAATCCACCTTGCTAAGGACTCTTTCAAAACTGCTTTGCCCAAAAATGGTTTTGAAAAGGAGACAAACAACTGATCTGACTTCCGGAAGGGTTTAGTCCTATGGAGGTAAAAACGAAGCTGTCTATGGCATCCAATAAATGAAGCTTAAGTTCACCTCTATTCTGAAAATTTGGGAAGAAAACTGGCAAATTTATAGATGGATTAATATTGGCTGCTGATGACACTTTGGGAAGAAAAGAAGGGCTCGTACGCAGCGAAATCCTATCCTTGTGGAAAACCAAATAGGGTGGCAAGGAGGATAAGGCCTGCAACTCTGAAACTCTTTTAGCTGAAGTGATGGCAACCAAGAATGCTGTCTTCCACGACAAAAACTTAATCGGATCAGAACCGGCTGGCTCGAAAGGGGGAGAAGTCAAGGCCTGACGAACTAAAGTCAAATCCCAGGGGGGCACTGTTTCTTTAACTGGTGGTTGCAATAAAAAAAAAAGTGCCCTTCAGGAAGGCTTTACACAGTTTGACAGAAGCCAGAGCGACCTTATTTTCACCTACATATTAGAGATGGCAGCCAGTTGAACCTTGACGATGGAAGCACTTGCGCCCGACCGAAAAAGATCTGCCAAAAAATCCAGTATGACCGGAACAGGGGCTGTAAACGGGTTCTGATTTCGCTGAGAGGCCCAAACGCAAAAACGTCTCCACTTGCTATTGTAAAGTTTCCTAGTGGAGGCTTTAAGAGAAGCTACCAGAATATTCTTAACAGGGGACGAAAATCCGGGAGTCTTGATGATCATAGGAACTGGAGCAGCCAAGCCGTCAACTTGAGACTGTGGGCAAAGGCAAGCCCGATGGGTGAGAAATCAGATCTGGACATGGATCTAGAGTCAATGGAGGAGCCAAAAGGTGAGACCATAAAAAGGGAAACCACACTTGGAGCGGCCAGAAGGGAACTATGAGAACGACTTTGCACAGCAGCCGGCAAGCTCTCTGAAGGAACTTCGGAATAAGAGGCAACGGGGGATAAGCATACAGTAGCCCGGGAGGCCAAGCATGGACCTGAGCGTCCCTGGGGACATCCCCAGGAGGGGGGATCAGAGCAAAGAAGTTGCTGCACTTCGCATTGGAAGGAGATGCGAAGAGATCGCAGCAAGGTTGACCCCAAACATGAAAGATCTTCTCCGCCACTGATCGTTTCAGAGACCACTCGTAAGGAAGGATTGCTCTGCTGAGACTGTCCGCTAGAATGTTGGAGCGTCCCGGGATATGCGTTGCTATGAGAAACCGGCTGGTGGATATGGCCCACTCCCAAACCCTCATGGCCTCGCGACAAAGGGGGTAGGATCGGGTCCCTTCCCGGTTTGTTTATATACCAGACTACAGACAAGTTTGTCTGACTGAATGGCTACCGTTCCTGGAGGTAGGACAGGATGGAAGGCTCTCAATGCTAAAAGCACTGCCCTCATTTCCAGGACACTGATGTGTAGCTTGGTCTCTGGAGGGGACCATGTGCCTTGGACCGTTCTTCCCAGGAAGTGACCCCCCCCCACCCGAGCTGGGAAGCGTCCGTTGTCACCGTGGCTTGAGCCGGAGGGGCTAGGAAGCTGCACCCCGCAAAAATGTCTGCTGAATGAAGCCACCACTGGAGTGACGTTCTGCATGTCAGATTGATTCAGATGTGGAAACTCATCGGAAGGTCTAACCAGGACCATTGAACTGCCAGAGTTCACTGAAGGACTCATGTGAAGACGTGCAAGAGGGAAGAGGGAAGAGAGATTGTGGCTGCCATCAAACCCAGGGCCCTGAGAACATCGGCTGCTGTGACTACAGAGTGCTCCAAGATCGCGGATACATGGAGTCTGACATTTTCTATCCTTTCTGGGGTGAGAAAAATCTTTGACTGGATCAAATCCAACCGTGCCCTGATGAAGTCTATGATCTGAACTGGAGACAGGTGGGACTTGTTGGCATTGATCGTGATGCCTAACTTGTGAACCAGACCGAGGAAATAGTGTAGGGTCTGACAAGAGACATTTGGTGGATGCAGCTAAGAGCCAGTCTAGGTAGGGGAATACCTGAATGCCCTGAAGTCTCAGGTGAGCAGCTACGACTGCCATAACCTTGGTGAACACCCGGGGGGCTGTGGTGAGACCAAAGGGTAGGGCTCTGAATTGAAAGTGACTGGCCCCTAGCCGGAAGCGTAGAAACCTACTGGAGCTCCTGTGGACCTTGATGTGATAGTAAGCGTCCTGGAGGTCTAACGAGCACATCCAGTCGCATTCTCTCAGAAACAGTAGAATGGACTGTAGAGTGACCATCCAGAATTTTCATTTCTCTAGCGACAGGTTGAGGATAGACAGGTCCAGAATGGGCCTGAGGTCTCCCATCGTCTTTGGCGCTAAAAAAAAACCTGGAGTAGATGCCTGATCCGGATTGATCTGGGGGGACCGGCTCGATAGCTCGTTTTTGTAGCAGCTTCGAAACCTCTAAAGCTGCAGCCTCCCTGTGAGCGGGTGAAACATCTGGAAGGTGAGCTGGAGTTAAGGGATGTGAAATGAAGGGGATAGAATACCCTCTGGATATGATGTTTAACACCCAGCGGTCTGCAGTGATCTACTCCCATGCCGCTGGATGCAAGGAAAATCTTCCCCCGACTGCCTCCAGAGTAGAGCAGCTGGGCAACCCCTCAGGGTTGCTGAGCGGGTCTGTCGGAAAAAGGTTCCCTAGACCCGAAGTTTCTGGGACCCCCTCTGCCTCTAGGACAGCGTCTGTCTTGTCCCCCCCTGCCTCTGGGGACGAATATTCCCGAGTGTCACGAAAGGACTGCAATTTCCGGAACCACATCTTCTTTTGCCCCTTTTGGTTCCTGGAATAGAACCTCTGGGGGTTAGAGAAGCGGATTCCGACGGCTAACAAAGTCTTTCCATCCTTCTCATTCTGAGTTAGTGGGTCACGTACAGTCTTCCCAAAGAGGGATGCGCCATCAAATGGGGCGTGGATGACGTCTTAAAGGGGTCCGCAAATTGACACAGCCTGATCCAGGCATGTCGCCTCAAGGCAATGCCTGTACCAGCAGCTCTAGCGGCTCTCTCCGTGGCATGAGAGAGCCACATAGAAATCAAGGACTTCAGTGTAGTCATCTTTGTGGTAAAGGACTGCTTGTCCTGCTGCGACCGACTCCGGGGGCGACTCAGTTAGTTCCGATACAAGGTCTCGCTGCAGTCGGATGACATGTGCCAAGTAATTCAGCGCATGGATAGAAAATGTCGCTGACGAGTACATGCGCTTCCCAAAACAATCCATCTACCTGGACTCCTTGTCTGGTGGATGGACAGAGGAACTCTCCTGCGCCAGTTCCCTTTGTGGCAGCTGCAACCACCAAAGCTTCTACCGGGGCTTCCTTGGACCATGCCTGCCTGTCTGATGGAAAGAACTTTGTCTGGCCTTTTGGGTATCGGCTCTGCGGTGTCAAGATCCTTCCATGCCCTAGTGGTGATGAGGTCCACCAAAGGGTCAGCTGGAGGGGAGACCCAGGAAGTAGATAGGCCCGCGCCAAAGGCCTCCAGGAATACGGACTCATCAGCAGAGGGTTTGGGGGCTGACCAACCTCCTCTGACAGAGGATCTCCATAATGTCTCCGAATGAGACGTCCTCAGTAGGTGATCTGGGGGAACCCTATCCAAGTCCCTATCCAAGTCCGTATCAGTGGTAATGGACTCAGGGGAGTCCAAGTGCCTCCTCTTGCACTTACGAGGTTCCGCTCCAGTGCGACTCTCTGAAGAGGATTCGTAAGCCTCCGGGGGTTCCCTGAGGGGAACAACCTGGGATTGCCTTGGCACGGGCTGCCCCTGAGACAGGGCAATGGGAGCAGAATCCAAAATCAGAGGGGTCTGGGTAGGATCAGAGGATGTGAGTTTTGGTCTCAACCCCTGGGAGAGGACCCTTTCCACTGCCCTGAATGCTGATGGAGAGCACACCTCCGTAGAACGTAAGGAAGAGGCTCTCCCTGGCACCGAAGCAGGGACCGGAGCCGACGGCGGGGTAGTCCGGGAACCAAGGGTGGGATCCGAAAGAGGGAGATCTCGACCATCTGGTCAGACTCCCCGACCACAGCTCCGACAGTCCCCTGGATCCAAGAAACTCAAAGTGACGGCCGGCGTCGAGGAAACTAAAACCATTGGCGCCGACCCTACAGCTACGAAAGGTCTCGGACCGGAGAACCCCGAAGCGTCTGGTTGGATCAGGGAAGGAGCAATAGGGTGGAACACAGTAGAAGGACCCTCACCAATGGGAGAGGGCCCTGGCAAGACCATCTGAATCTGGATGAACCTCATCAGCCTGTCCACATCAAGTTTGGATACACTCCGAGTCGATCTGGAGGAAGCGACAGACTCAGGTCTGGGTCGGATCGGAGGGGAGTGCCTCAGCTCCGATGGCTCCGTCGAGAAACGAGGAGAGCAGAGCCGAGGAGAATGAGACCTGGGTACCTTAGAAGAGGGGCTGGAGAAGGACTCCCTGTCCTGAGACCTTTTTCTGGGCCTGTCCCTCTCTTTATGGCACCTCTCCTTCTCTCTCTTGTCCCTACCTCTCTGGGACGACTCCAAGGAAGCAGGCCTGGTGGGAGGTTGAGTCCCTGCCTGCACAGAGTCACCGGCTGGGGAGGAAACAGAGGCAGACTCCAGGGCAGAAGCTGGTAGTTAGCCCGACGATCCAGCAACGCCCTAGGGTTAAAACCCGAACAAATGTCGCAGGATGCAGACACATGGGCGACCCCCTAAACACAGAACACACAGAGTGTGGCCATCGGCTGGAGAAAGCCTATGAGCACACACTGTGCACTTTTTAAAGAGAACCTTAGGCTGTTCAGCCATAGCAAATACAGAAAAAGCCCCAGGGATTGGGCCTAGGCAGGAACCAGTAACACAATACTACACACACTAAACTATTAACCAAAAACTAAACTAACAAGATGACCAAACGCGATGTAAGGGAGGAAAAAGGGAAGGTATTCACACTAAGCAATTAGCAAAAAAGGACCAAAAACCTTACCCACTAGCTAAAAGCTGAGAGACCTCAGAGCGGCAAACGGGATCTGTGGCTAGATAGGAGGAAGTGATGTAATATAGGTAGGGGAGGAGCTTTGAGCTGATGCTTGAAAAGTTTTGCCGGCTCGGATCCGAATCGGCTCCGTATAGCCCTATGTGCAGAAAGAATGAAGTCAACTACTTCAGATCTGTAGGTTCCAATTTGGGTGCTCCTGGGAGGCTCAGACCCTTGAGCCTCGGATATGAAGGATGGACCAGAACAGGCAATACCAGTGGAGAGGTTGTTGGAACCTTTCTTGGAACATCCACTGCAGATGGTGCTGGAAGAACCCTTAGCTGACTTTGCATTTGAAGGAATCTCCACATCATCTCATCGTCTGTCTTGGTAAGGTTCCTTAATGACAAAAGGACTTGGAAGATGAAGCCACTGAAGGTGGTCTCAATGAGTGCCCTTCATGCAGGATGGATAAATGAAACAACTGGCTCTGTCAAGAAATGGGGAGACAGCATAAGTGACCATATCCGATTAGGAGCTGGATACATTTCTTTAGAAATTTTCAGCGCTAGAGCCAAGGGTTCTGATGGGACCAGAGTCAGTTTCATCGTATTGTCTGACCTTTCTGTAATGTGTTTCACCTTTGATTTCTCCTTTTGTTGTTTTTTTTTTGC
>NC_056739.1:413386974-413429601 GCF_019279795.1 Protopterus annectens
AAAAACAATGGACACCAATGAGCATATGTCAGATTAGATATTGCTGGACTGTGTCCACCTGGCCAGTGCTTTTCACTGCTGGTGTATGTTCCCCAATCGCTTGGATGTCTGTTTGACTACCCATTCTACATGGTGCTACGTAACCAGGTGATTTAGTACTGTGAACAAATGTCATACATCCAAACATGCTGGTTAGCAACTGCTTCATATAAACCTCAGACATCCCAATGGGACATATCCGTCACTGTATTTTCAACATAACACCACCGGAACATGTTGATCACCTATGTATTCATTTAACCATGTTGTCTTCATAGGTGGGAATGCCATAGTTTACATATCCTACTTGACGTTGTGGGTGTGCCATTAGTATGTGTTCCACAGGTCGCACATCTGTTCCTGCTGTATGGTAGCGGGTGGTCCTCATTCTGTAGCTGGCAGATTGAGTGCTGTGTACGCCGGTGTTGGCACGGGTCCGACTTTTGTATGTGGAATGTCAACTGTAGTCCCTATGTGTATTTCCTGTGTTATGCCCTACCGGGGGTGTGGAATGTACCGGGTGGGCAGTTGTGGGTGCCATCTTGGCCATACGGGTGTCCATCCATGACAATTGCCTACTGGACACTAGTATGGGGCTGTACACATTTCACACCTGCATTTAGCATTCTCCGTGGATCGTTTGCATTATTAGCGGGGGGTCAGGCTGGTGCTACGCACCCATCCCTCCCACGGGGCGGGACTAACGATTGCCATGCGAAACAACACCGAGCCCAGAGTCTACATACCCAGAATCCCTTGACTGCAACAATCGACAGTACCCATTACACATCCTTCATGTGTGCGGGACTGTGATGTGGACGCAGTTCTATGGACCCGGTACCCTGGGTATTTCTGTGCATCTGTGCTGCATTTCATGGACAGCTATCATCAACATTAAACACGCTTGCGGTGCATATGTGTACCTGTGATGACAATGAGTTCAGGTACGCATTGAAATAAGGCATCATTCTTGTCTTTAGACAATTTTTGGGTCCTACAATGGACACCACTGTGCATATGTAAGGTGTAGAGCTTGTCGGACTGTGTCCTTGTGAGCAGTGGGTTTCACTGATGCTGTGTGTTCAACAATCGCGGATGTCTGCTTGACTGCCCATACTGTGTAGTGGTACAGGAACCATGTTTTCCGACACCAGAACCCAATGGTGTACATCCAATGTTGCAGGTTAACAACCACTTTAATACCCAGAGGCCACGATTGGGAGGTATTGCCACTTTATTATCGGAACAACACCTCCAGACTGTGTAAATCACGGGAACCTTAGGCCAGTCTTACCGGCCATTTGCAATTGTAATTAGCAGACACATGTCAATACATGTATGATAAGACATATTGTCATGCAGAAGTTAATCTATGTTATTTGGACATTGGCTTATGCTATTGGCATCCGTTGCTGTGAGTGTTGCCAGTTACCATACACATTGCTTGCTCAGAGGCAGACTACACAATTCTGCACACTACTGTGGTCTCCTTTAAGGACCCTGAGCCTGTGGTCGACAGTACTGCAGCCACTGCATCAATCACATTTGCCATCTACCAGTACCTACAGGACTGCATGAACCAGGCATTCACTTACCCAACTGTGGTTCATTGTACCAATGCCAAGCATCCAGTGTGGTGTACCCCAGCCATACACAGGATGTACAACACGAGGAGGTGGCTACTACAAGGTGGAGCAGACACCTTGTGAGGTATGACACCCTTGGTCATCATATGTGTAGAGTTACACACTGTCATGCCATGGTCCAGGGCACATTCCACAGATATACCTACATGGACCTGGCTGACAATCATACCACCTTCAGTTGCTATGCTCAACACCTGGGAGGTCACTCCCACATATGCTCTGACTGGGTTCACAAAGAGGTGGAGTTTACTCAACATACACACATTGCCAACATACAGGCTGACAAGTCCAGTGAGGACATCTCCACACCCTCCCCCACACATGAGGAGATGTCTGTACCAGTGGTTTGTGGTCACCAAATGTTCTGTGACACACAGGTGGGACATGCTCTCTCCAGGGTAGTGGACATAGCATCCATGAGACCAGCTGGTGACCCCACTGTGTACTCCACTATCTCATTGAGGAATTAGACCCACAGTTAGGACAGCTATTTCTTTGTAGCCTCATCTCAGGTAAGGTACCCAGGTTGTGTCGCATGGCAACTGTAGTCCCACATCACAGGGCCAATGCCTCCACTGAGCCTGGTTATTACTGTCCCATTACCATGAGGAGACCTATCTGCAAAGACATGGGAGGGATCATACTGCGGCTCGTACATGAATGCATAGGGGACATACATACTTTGCATCCAACACGGTTTGTCTTGTTCAGGGTCGGTTCATGCCTTTAAAGCATGGTTGACATTTTCGGGACAGTCACCGAGGCCATTGATGGGGGTGTTGCAGTCCATACAGCCTACCTCGACCTGGCAAAGGCCTTCATCACATTACCCCCCTCAGGTATCGTTGATAAACCCATTGGCTGGGATGTGAACACGTACATCACAGAATGTGTTGTAAACTGTCTATGTGACACAACCCAGTTGCTGGCAGCATGTCAGACCTACTGCCTATCAAGTGGTGTCCCATGGGGCCCTTCCGTGGGTCCACTCCTGTCATACATCTACATTTCCACGGTACAGGCACACACAGGGGTGTTATGGGCAACATTGTTTGTAGATGACTGCAAAACAGGTGCCATAGTGGGACGGACATCTGACACAGATATCCTTGAAGGGCCTCCCAGATATGCATATCTGCTGTCAGGGACATGTCCCACAGCTAAATGCTAAGTAATGCAACATCATACCTGTCGAGAAGTACTAGGTCACCCCTGTCCAGCATATAGGTGGCTGTCCGCTCAGCACAGGGGTGACTACCAGGGATCAGGGGACAGAGTTTGTCGGTCACCATTCATTCAACACACACGTTGCTATCGTGGTTCTGTGGGACTTCTACATTGCCCACCTGTTTGTGCAGGGATTCACATCTACATCAGGCTAGGTCATTGTCTCCTTGTACCCATTACGTGTTACACCTATGATTTACTACATTGCCCCATTCAGACTGTATTTGACCATACACCTACAGCAGCTGGGAAGCCCTCATAGGTTAATTGTCGTACAGATGCAGGATGACATCATTTTGTGTAATGCTGCCCCACTTGTAGGACCCCTGCCCCATTAAGTCACATACCTGCTGTTTAGTGTTGACCTGTGCCTGACATACGAGGCCATGTCAACCCATATGTCATGTGTATGCTTCACCTACTGTATCTGCATCCCTCAGAACCACTAGGGCAGGTGACATGAACCTTGTCATGGTCATTAATGGGATGTGTTTGAGTGACACATATATCACCCAGACACTCACAATGCTGTGGATCTACATCACGGTACATGTGAGACAGAGATCCTTCCTAGCCTTGTTCGCGGGTATGTTGTCCATTGGATGGAGAATTGCAGGTATAGGCCAGGGATTACATCATTATCACTGCTTGACAGAGGTACAGCAATATCATGAGTATTTTATCTGAAGCACAGAAGGTTGGCAAAGTCATCCTAACTATGGTGTAGTGTTATGGCTGAACCTGGGACGATGGCCTACCCTGTACCTATGGACGTATGAACCTATATTCATAGTTTGTCACATTTACACTTGTCTATCCCTTATACTCTTTCTCCAGTGTATATTTCTGTGGCACATGATTGTCCTCTGTATTACATGCAGGTATGCTGTGTACAGTGCACATACGTCACAGTTGATGACAGTGTATCTGTGTCCCTAACACTGTGATACTGAGGACTACCACACATCCTTCACAACATTACATGCATATGTCCATTCTATTCTTCTTTGGCCTATGGGGGGGTGTTAAGGCAAACATTACACAAGTCCCTGTATGTTCATAGGTTCATAGGTTCATAGGTTCATACTAGGCTATCTGCCCGAGGGCATTTACAAGCCTAGCCCATAGTTTTGTGGCTTACGCCACCCCTTTAGTATGGGGAACTATACCCATTATTTTGCTGTGCCTCTGTCGAGCAGTGACACTGAGGTAATCCCTGGGGTATATCTGCGATCTCCCATCCATTGGTCAAGATTTCTCTTGAACAAGGCCAGCGAGGTGCTCTGCCTCACATATACCGGGATTTTATTCCACAGCATAGGGAGTCTTTGGGTGATGAATCTATCCCTCCAGCATGTCCTATTAATAGCCGTGTCGAGGTTTAAGTCTCCTGCCCTTGTGGCTCTGACGGATCTAGATTTTCTGAGGTGAAGCATATTCATCAAATCTGGGTTTGACATGGCCTTGTATGTTAGGCAAAGGTCACCTCTGAGCAAGCGGATAGCGACTGAATAGAGCTGGAGTTCTTTCAGTCGGGCAGCATAGGACAGATGTTTGAGACCCTTTATCCTTTTGGTGAGGAACTTTTGTGGCCTCTCCAGCTGCTGCAAGTGTCGGGTCAGATACATTCTGAATGGGGCATTGTACTCAATCATTGGTCTGATGAGTGATGAGTATAGGGAGACTATGACCTCCCTTGATCTAGATGAGAATCCCTTCATGATAAGGTGGGCAATGTAGAAGGTCTTCCTAACTACTTTAGCTACATGGGTGTCGAATGACAGACTACTATCAACCTGGTTCCCCAGGTCCCTGATAACTTCTTCTGTGCTCAGTGGATTGCCACCTATTTGGTAGCTAGGGGTAACCTTGTTTTTCGAAGGGTATGACTATGCATTTTTTGGCATTTAACTTTAGGCCATGGCTCTGGCACCAGTTATCTGTTTCTGTGAGACCCTTCTGAAGGATATCTGTGTCAGATGTGTTTTCTACTATGGCGCCCAGTTTGCAGTCATCTGCGAACTTTGTCAGCCATAACCCTCCTGTGTTTGCTTGTACTTCGGAAAAGTAGATGCCAAACAAGAGTGGGCCCAGGACTGAGCCCTGTGGTACACCACTTGTGACAGGCTTTGAGTCTGACATGACGCCAGCAACTCTGACCCTGTGGGTTCTGTCACTCAGCCAGTTTGCAACCCATCTTGTGATGTATGGGTTAACATTTAAGCTGATGAGTTTTTCAATGATACCCGAGTGGGATATTGTATCGAAGGCCTTCGCCAGACCGAGGTAGGCTGTATGGACTGCCTTTCCCTCATCAATGGCTTTGGTGACTGTTTCAAAAAAGTCAACCAAGTTTAGAAGGCATGATCTGCCTTTGACAAAGCCAAACTGGGATGGATCCAAAGTCTGCAAATTCCCTATGTCTTTATTTATGAGGTCCATTATGATCCTCTCCATGGCTTTGCAGATAAGACTTGTCAAGCTAATGGGCCGGTGATTTCCAGGGTCGGTGGAGGCACCGCCTTTGTGAAGTGGGACCACAGTTGCAGTGCACCACTCCCTGGGTACGTATCCAGAGGTAAGACTATGATTAAACAGCTGTCCTAGCTGTGGGGTTAATTCCTCGGTGAGTTCGTGGAGCACACAGCCAGGGACACCATCACGTCCCATGGATGCTGTGTTTTGTTCGTTGGAGAGAGCAGTTCTCACTTGGCCATTGGAGATGTTTGAGGGGCTGCAATGGCTTGGTATAGATATCTCTCCTTTGGGGGAGGGGAGAAGTTTGCACTGAACCTGTCAGCCAGTATGTTGGCAATGTCTGTAGGATCAGTAATCTTCACATCATTTTGAACTAGTTCTGAGCATATCTGGGAGTTTCCTCCCAGGTTTCTAACATAGCTAAAGAAGGCCTTATGATTGTCTTTTGAGTCTTTAGCTATGTTTCTCTCAGAATTTGCTTTGGATGATTTTATGAGAGCTCTTAGTTTTTTACTTATAGTGAGCAAGGGTGTCTTACCTTTTAAGGATTTTGCTCTATCTTGTAGTAGCTTCCTCCTTTTGTTGTAGAGTTTGTTTACGGCTGGGGTCCACCAGACTGGATGCTTGCCTTTGGTACAAAGAGTCTTTGTTTTGCTTGGGATTGCCTTATCCATGCAGTCCTGCAGGTGCTGGTAGAAGGCATTTGTAAGTGATTCAGCGGCTTGAGTACTGTTTTCTCGCCGCTCGGGGGCCTTAAAGGTGACCACACTAGTCTTTAGAAGTGTGAAGTCTGCTTTCTTGAAGTTCTTTACTGTGGTCTTTTTTATTTCAGGTGGGGGTGGGATGAGGACCTCCAGCGAGATTAGTTTGTGATCTGATCTCACCAGTGAGGGGTATACTTCCGGTGTTGAACATTGTGCTCCCATGTTCGTGATGATGAGATCAAGTATGTTTTCTCCTCTTGTGGGGATGGTGACTAGTTGTTCCATGGCATTTGAGTTTATGAATTCCAGGAACTTTTGGCCTAGGGTGTTTGGGCTTGAGTAGTGTTCCCAATCTATATTAGGGTAATTGAAGTCACCTAGTATGATGGTGTTTGGTGATACATTTATCCCCTCTAGTGTTTTCAGGAAGGCCATGTGAGGTTCCTGAGTTTGTGAGTTTGTGAGGGTGGCCTGTAACATGCTACAATTTGCAGAGCAGTCTTGCCTATGGTTAATTGCACCTGGGTGGTCTCCGATGCATCGTGCATTGCCACCAGTCTTGAGGTGTGGGTGTCCTTGATGAATATGGATACCCCCCCCCTCCTTTCTTGGTATTGTCCGGATTTTGGGGCCGGAACGCATGATAAGAGGTAAAACCTGATAGTGCTGGGGTGCTCTCAGGAGCCTTGAACCAGGTTTCTGTCTCTGCACAGACATCGATGTTCTCCATACTGAGAAGGGCCTCGAGTGCGTGCATTTTGAGATTTAGACTTCTGGCATTGAGCAGCATTACCCTTAGTTTTTTCCTTTTTGTGTTCTAGGGTGGTAGGTTTAGAATTTGAGCCTTGCCTAAAAAGGCACTATGGGGTGGCAAGAGCCTTTGCCAATATCCGGAATCCCAGGGGTGACAGGTGCAAGCCGTCCCTTGCGAAGCAGCGTGGCTTGTCCAGCATGTCATCCCAGGCAGACAGACATTGGATCCCCTTTGAATGACACCAGAGTTTAAGCCAATTGTTAAAGCTGATCATCCTATCTCTGTATTGTGGCATCATTCTTGGTGAAGGTAGGATACTGCTCAAGGTCAGGGTCATACCTGCCTGGGCTACATAATCAGAGAGCTCCTCAATGTCTCTTATCATGTAGTCCAAGGAGGTACATCTCAGGTCGTTTACACCAGCGTGGACAATGACTGAGTCGTATTTGTACCTGCTGTTGAGAGACCTGAGTGCTTGCGTTATGTGGCGGATTCTAGCACCCGACAGGCAGCTTACTGTGACCTTCTCCTTACTCAGTCTGGTGAGCGGGACATCAGTGTGTCTGACTATGGAGTCACCAATGACTAGTGTGTCTGGCATTGTGTTTGGCCTTAAGGGCTGTGACTGTTTGACACTCTGACTGTGAGGTATATGTGTTGCAGGTGTTGTGTTCTGAGGTGGTGGTTGTTTGGGTGTCTGCTTTGGTGGCCTCTGCTGTTTTGGTAGATTTTGATCAGAGCCGAGTATGTCTTTGTGTGTTTATGTGTATGATTTGAGGTTGTGATGGTACTATGTGAGACTGGGTCTATAGTGTGTGTGGTAACCTTCTCCTCCTGACTGGTCTTGCCAGTCCTATGTTGAGAGAGCTCAGCCTCCAGTTTGGCCGTATAGTTGCATCTCTCGCATGTATTTGTGTTTTGTGGGAGGAGGAGAGGGTTGTCTGTGTACATGAGGCAATTGTAACATTGCCTCAATATTCCCAGGTTCACCAGCTGAGCAGGAGAGGACACTAGCAACTGATCGCTCGACATGCTAGAAGGACTAGACAAACAACTGTAAAAGAGATTCTGGGGGACGTGGGTTACCGAGAAATGGGGGTTTGCCTTTTTGGGGTGCTATCTATAAGAGTGCCGTATCAAGGTAATAAGTACTGTAGGAGCAAGTGCTAGGTTTAACAGATAGGGAAAAGTCTACTTGGAGTCAAGTAGAGATGATCTTTTTGTGCATGCTTCATGTTGGTGTCTGACCAGGCTCCGTTGCAGTCGTGTGTTGGACGGTAGTGTTTCTGTGTGTTTGCCATGTGATTGCCGGTACATCTGTGGGAGGTGTGGTTGGCACATGTTCCTCTTTGCAGGGACACCCATCCTGGGGTTTGTGTCATGCATCTGCAATTGGCATGTGCCATATGTCCTGTACTATTCCCACAGTCGTGTATGCCTTCATGCACTACTACTGCGTGTTACTGGCTGTTTGTATGTGGTACACATGGACATTGTGATGGTTGGCTTGACCTATTCCCATGCTAGAACATACACATCTGTCAATTACGTTGTTTAAATCAAACTGTAACACTCCTTCGTCTTTTCAAAATGACAGTCAATAACACAGTAAGCTGAGATTAATAACGTTTTACTACTGTGCAGCAGGAGGCAAAGAACTATGCAGTACAAGTTTAGACATTTGTTTTACTCTATACATGTTACAGCTGTATGAGCATTGTGTATACTATCATCTTTTGCACACATTAATGATGTGGTCAGTCACAGGGCATTTAAATCACTATAGTCCACAATGTTGTATTCCTACAACAGTGCTAAGGTAATGCTTATTAAATGTTTTCCCATGAGGATAGCAAAACCTTGCGAGCCACATAGTCAATTAGAATGTACTTCGGTAAATTCTGCTCTGTCATGGTTCCAACACTGTTCAGATCCGGTTGTCACTCCATTTCCTACTAGGTTCCTTTGTCTCTCTGGTGAGCAGCTGTACTCTGTGTTACATAGAGCTCACAAGCCTATCCTCCTCAGTGGAAGGATGACAGATATACCTGTACATACATTTATTATTCTCTAACCGAGCAGATGACTAATGCTGAATGACATACACCTGCTGCACTGGTTACTGCCAGGGTCAGGGTTCAATCACACTGCAGCTACACTACAGGCAATTACATGCATGATAAGCTCTACTGCCATATTGTAAGATAGAATAATATGCATTATACACTTATTGCTTCTAAAGTTGCACGTCATATATATGTTTAAGTATGTATTTTGCTAACATTCTCCCTCCTTTGATTGCTTCTATTCTATCCAGAAACATATACCACATTATTTCATTCCCTAGCCTCTTCTTCTCTGGAACGTTTAACTAGGCAAGTAATTTGTTGTACATTTCAAGAAGGATTGCATTTTGTATTGACAAATACCACTACAGGTCTTGATACATAGTCTCGGGTACAGATACGTCGACAGAGTCCCTGACTAATACTTACATGCAAAGTATCCCGCAATAGACACATGCTCCCAATATGAGCAGAACAACACAAATGGCAATCATGATATTCAGGTTTGTGGAAATGGTTCGTCAGTGGGTTTGGGCCTGGTTCCGCCATGGATGACACCTGCTGTATTACCTCTAGGTGGGCGTTGATTCTGGTCTTTTTATGTGGTACTTGGACACAGCGATCTTCTTTAATGAGCGCCAAGACGCAATTCTCGCCGGCAGGGTGCAGTCGTGCGCTATTACATTTTGTGACACAACAGTTCTCATTGCATCCAGTTCATCAGTCACAAGTTCAAGAGCGGAAAGTCACATTCATCATTCCTCCGACAGGTTTTGACAACTTCCTCTGTTCCCTGATTGATTTCACTACTCCACAAGCTGGGAGTGTTCCAGCCCAGGTTATGACGCTGTCACTCAAGTCCATATGGATCGATATTCCTTTATCTCTTGCAGAAAACTGGAATGTCAGAACAGCTTCCATTTCACCCACTGGATTAGTAGGTTTCTCGACTGTGTTCCCAGTTCTTCGAGCTATGTGTGTTATAGTTCGTTTGTACCCAGAGGCAATTGTGCAGTATGTCATGTGACTGGAGCCAGATAACCCAAATAACAACTGCCGGACCAATTCTCAGGTAACCATTGATATGCTTTTTCCCACAAACAAAATAACAATATTCTACTTTACTACTGATGCGGGTTACCTCTGCATGTAACATCTGCCTGTCTATAACAGAGGACTGTTTATACAATTCAGGATGTTTCTGCACATCCTTCCACGTTGTTCTCATGAAGCTTCAATACAGATAATGAATGGTGCTACAAGTAGTACTGTGATCTTTGGCTGTTATATGACATTTGTAAGACACAGTTATGTTACAAATACTCCCACCAACTTGAACTGTATCATGTTTATAACAACATACAATTACTTTTTGTGTAACAGGTAAGTACAGTGCCACTTTGTCCTGTGATCTCACAGAACCTGTATCAAAGTGTAAATATTCACAAGTCTCAATCTATCCCCAAGGGGACACCATACATTGGAAGTCCTCCATATGATGTAGGTATGGCAGTACAAACACAGCAATGTAAAATGTTCATAGTGTGTACATGCACACGCGTCATGCCTAGGTATTTGTTGAAGTGTGGAAGACACTCTGTGGCCAGTTCATCACGTATCACTATTTGTATCCGTGTAGTTATATGCAGGTAAGGTCCCAGCAAATGTAAAGTAAACACAAACATGGTTAATAGGTGTATAATCATTATGACAGTAAACTAAATGTCTTTGGGGTTGCTTTGTATTGTTATACAGTCTGGCCTGGGTGATTCAGGCTCTATGGTATATCAGCTACAAGATGTTGATCAGACTTGATATCCTTTACCGGTTTGAAAACTGTGAGGTGAACCCAGGACGACCTCTCAGCATACTTTACTGCAGTAGGCGTTGCCAACAGTACCTGGTACAGACCTTCACACTTTCCACTTGCCAATTATCTTGTTTGGATAACAGTGACATACACACAGGATACTGGTGTCAGCTATGCGTCTGGCTTCACTTGCTCTTTATCTGTAAAAGACTTTAACTGCAAAACAGTGTTATTGGTTAACAATCCTCTCATGTTACCTGCTAATGAGCCATCGACCTCCGGCTCTGCAGGCATGACAGCTTTCCACTCTGGCACATGATATGCCATTCCACATACTACTTCGAAGTGGGTGCAACACTTTACATTTGGAACTGTTGTCATGCTCAGCAATGCTAGAGGTAGACAGCAAATCTAACTCATCTGGCTGTCACCCACCAACCTCCTGTACTTATTTCTCGGGATCCCATTGTACCGCGCCAGCAGTCATGCTGACTGTGGGTTGTACATGCAATTTACATTCATGGAAATACAAAATAATCCCCCAGGTTGCGTGATTGTCTGGTTCACTAAATGTGTTCTATTGTCACTGTAGCTTCTTTACAGTATGCCTGATCTCGGGATACTTAATTTACTGGCACCTTTGCCACTGCTGCTGCATCCGGATTCATGGTTGGGAATGCTTCTACCCATTTTGATTATATATATATGTGTAATCACTAAACAGTATTTCTTCCCTTCACATTTATTCAGATGCATGAACTACATACAAATAGTACGGAACGGTTATGGTGGTGTAGGTAAACACACTCCCTTCGGTTTAAATGCTCCCTGTGCATGATATCTACTGCAAATGTGACACACTGCTCATGATGTTTGTATGTGGTTCCTAATTCCGTATGTTAGGGGTATTCTGTTAACCGAATGTACCATCCCCCCTGTTGAGACATGTCTCTACCCATGGCTCCACAAAGCCGCATATCTGACTACATTAGACGTTAATATTGGCTTTCTCACTGTGGATATGTGCAGTCCGTCTTCAAGGATTGCTCCTCGTCATACCCATGTCGGCTTTTCTGCTTTCGTAGTTGATGTTTGCATTGTTTGTAACATTTCTACATGTAAAATGTCTGAGGATTGTCATTCCTCATTCAAACATACACTTTCCAACTGTGAGGCTGCTTGTTTTGCAGCTGCATGAGCTCATGCCTTACCTTTCCTACTGTTATCCTGTTGCTATCTATGACCTGCACATTTACAATTAGCTACTTTAGTGGGTAACTGAATGGAATGTAATGCATTCAGGATCAATTGCGCATGATTAATCGGTTTACCGGTGGATGTTATCATTCCCCTATTCTTCCACTGCTGCTCATAAACATGCACTGTACAGACAACATACTGACTATCGGGACATATGTCCACACATCAGGTTTTCGCCACAGTACAAGCACGTGTTAAAGCTATCTATTCTGCTGCTTGAGCAGACACGTTATGCTGCAGGAGTTGGGCGTCTACAATCTCATTATCAATAACTACTGCATAACCTACTTGATTCGTTCCTGTAGGACTCTGTCTACATGATCCGTACACATTAACTGTCACCTCTGCATCATCTAAGGGTATATCAGTGATATATCATGTCTGTGTGTAGTTATTTCATCCATTTCGTATAGGCAACTGTGTGGTGTGCCATACACAGGTGTCGGACGTGACGTTGATAGGTTTAATGTTGTACAACGTTCAATCACCATATGAGGTTGACTCAGTGGTATGGTCAAACAAGACAAATGTCTAGCACGGGTCAGGAATGCTATCTTCTCTTGCAGCAGAATGATCGCAACTGCAGGAGACATTCTCACAGTGAGAGGGTGGTATGATAACATTGAGGCCGGGGCCTGTACTGCCATGGGTGCTACAACAACTGCCTGTACACAATGTGGCACTGACCATGCCACAGTGTCCAACTGCAATGGGTAGTAAGCTATGTAGCGTTGCTTACTTCCATGCTGTTGCATCAAGACTGGCGTCATATATCTCCGCTTACAATCTACAGTCTGACAACATGTGTTATGATTATTCGGGGGTCCTAATACAGATGTTGAAGCTATCAATCGTTTTAGTCTGCAGAAAGTTGTTTCTGCTACTGTAATCCAGTGTAGTATGTGTTGTGCTGCCATAGGTGTATTAAAGATTAAGGCAGACAATACAGCAGATTCAGAAGCATTGTTTGGTAACCAGCTTTGACAAATGTTAGTCGGCACAGAAAGGACTTCATTCCCTTCTTGGTAGTTGGCTTGGGTGCTTGTGAAATTGCTGCCTTCCTATCGTCATGTAATGTTCTACCCTACTTGGATACCACATATCCCAGGTACTTGACCTGTATTCTCTGTAGTTGCAATTTATGCTTGCTTACTTTATGTTCCTGTTCTGCTGAATATCTCAATGATGCTATTGTATCTTCCATACATTGCTGCTGGGTAGGGGCCGCAAGCAGAATATCATCCACATAAAGTAGAACTTGACTGGCCCCGGGTGTAGTAAACACCAGAATGTAGCTAGCCATCTCCTGTGGGAATATCGTTGTACTTTCACAGTATCCCTGCGATAGCCGGGTATGGCTGTATCTGTTACCCTGAATGTAAATGCAAAGCAATACGGACTATCTGGATGTATAGGTATTGCAAAGGAAGCATAGCTTATATGTACCACGGTAAGATACTTCTGTGGCGTGTTCATAGCATTCAATATTGTGTGTGGGTCTGGCACCATTGGTACCCTAGGTATTATTACATGATTTACAGCTTGTAAATCCTGTACCATCCGCCATTCCCCCTTTGTTTTCCGATCAGAAGATACAGGAGTATTGCATGGTGAATAGCGATTACTTTGTAGATGGGGAATTCACTGTGTGACTTTACAGATATCATCTGGTGTCCACGGTCTATACACTACGGGGGTTGGGTCCTGGCCTTCCTGTCCTGCATGAGGGTTCGGTACTTCAATTAATTGACAGATATCCTCACTCTGTTCTAGTGACTGTCTTCTTACTCGAGTGTCCCTAGGTATGTTACGAGTTCGGGATGTGGTTTCAATAGCTTCTCTTACATTTGGTCGTTGTGATACCTCTGTTGCCACAGGATAACGTGGGGGGGACTAGCCTGCCCTCCTGCTTCATATCCTGGATGTGGTATCGGAGGTGGTAGAGGGGGGGGGCTGTCGCTACTACTGTATTATTATCTTCTTTGTGTACGTATGATGCTTTCGCATTTGTAGTGTTCTGTTCCCTTCGGTTCACTACCTCAATCCACCTATGTGCTTGACGGATACCCAACTGTCGCTGTTTTGTCGCCTGCACATCTTAGGGCTGCCACCTTTTCAAATGCACAATGTGGGACATTAGTGTTCAGAACGTGTACTTTGCCTGGAAAAAGCATACCCACGGCCAGTACATAGGACAGGACTTCACTTTTTGCCAGGAGAGCTACCAATTCTTGTAGCATTTCAGTTGCTTATTCTGTTTATTATGATATTTTGTTGTTCCAGATACAATATTAGTGTTTTATGCTACCATTTGAAAAGATATCTGGGAAATCTTTGTCCTGAGATATCAAGACATTTGCCATTTGTTCGGTTTGTTTGCAGGACACAACTGGCCAAAGAGGGACTGTCCCTCACAGGGTGGGACAGGTGGTTACCCTAGAACATGTGCATCACATTTTCAGAGATTACAATGTTTCAGTAACGATATTTTGTCTAATATACCATCAATGTCATATTTATTACCCCATTTTGCTGAATATCTCACATTATGTGCTCTCTGCGATTGCATATACTTCACGTCACCCGTCAAACGCGGATCACATGATCTGTTTGTTCACTAATCTCCCATATCCTCTACACGACTGTTACGTACCCTTCTCTCATACCACGTGGTATCTCCTTCCCTGTATCCACTGTAGTGTCTACAATGACTATTTACTCTTCTCTGTGTTCCCCTGACCTATGTTCAGATTTAACACTATTTGGATTGGTCTTCGACCCGCTATCACAACTGTTAACAGAAACACAATGTAGTCTGGTCCCTGATCTACAATAGAGACAAAGAGGCAAACACTCCTTACCTGAGCCTCCTGTTTAAGGCTGCACGTTTTCTTCTTGGGATCCAGTTTTCTGCTTTTCAGCCACAGATCAGACAGTGGACAGCCTCTTTACACACAACAATTCAGTCGGAGGTCTTTTCATTCAAGAAGAACCATTTAGGCAAATTCTCCTGCGCAGATGTCTAACCACCCATGCACTCTGATCTGTAGCTTACCAAGGGAATTCCGGATTACAAGGATCACAATGTCAAATAAGTTGTTAAAACCAGACTGTAGTTATCAGTAGGCTTTTCTAAGTGACAGTCAATAACACAGGAGGCTCGGGTTCACAACGTTTTAGTAGTGTACACAGGCAAGCAAAAACATATACAGTCCAAGTATGAGAGTTTTGTCTGACTCTATACAGTAAGCAACTTCTTTATATAGTGTTTACAATCAGCTTTTGCCCACCTCACTGATGTGGACGGTCACAGGGCATTTCCATCACTATGGTCCGCAATAGTCTATACATACGTGGGTGCTGGGGTCGTGTTTTTAAAATTTTTTCCCATGAGAATAACACAGCCTTGCAAGGCACCTGGTCAATTACAGTGTCCTTCTGTGATTGTAGCTGTTTCAAGGACCCTGGACTGTTCCGATACAGTAGTCAGTTAATTTCTTAATACGTTGCTTTGTCTCTCTGGTAAGGAGTTGTACTCTTATCTTCGATAGAGCTCACAAGGCCATCCTCCTCAGGGGAAGGGGTGATGTTATGCATGTACATACATTTATTGTTCTGTAACCCAGCAGATAATTAATGCTGAGAGACATAAGCCTGCTGTACTGGTTACTGCCAGGGTCAGAATTCCATCACACTACAGCTTAGCTTCACCAATTACATGCAGGATCAGTTCTACTGCCATATTGTACAGTACAATTTAATGCATTATATAGTATTTTGAGTCTAAACTGGCACTTCATATGTGTTTCTATATATTTTGCGAACAACATCCATCCGGCCATATGCATGTTGTTCCATCCTTTACCTTGACCGTGTGTATTTGGCCGTCCGGCAACGCTACTCTCCACATGTGATGTCCCACCTTCCCCTTCTTTGCCTGTAGCACCCTGTTAGGACGTCCTGTTTGGTAGGCACGTGTTCCGCTATATGTCTTCGACTTCTCTGCATAGCTAATCATCGATGCGGTGGTTCAACAACCCGACTTGTCCACATGTGTACAGTTATGTGCACCGTGTCGTATGCAAACCTATATGGTTTCGACGGGTACATACCACATGCGGGATGTACACATTCTGCAGACACATTCACATGCAGCCATTTCCATATCTGTACCTGAGGTGGGTTGGTGACATGGGCAATGATTTGCCCGTGGCACTGCCTAACACAAACATCTTACCACATTTCAGGTATGCACATTGTGTGTAGGTGTATAGCTGCACACGGATGCTAGCAGGTTTGGGTGCACAGGTGTACATGGGTGGGACTTACATGCTACAATGAGGCTATTGTGTATTACATCTGAATGCATGGGTTCTGCTTCTGGATATTACACTTCAACATACGCCATCCAGTGTATGCGACAGAGACGTTGCTGGGTGTGGGATATGCTGCTATGCACATGTTTGCCTGTGTTTAAGGTATCTTGGTTCCTTCCTGTTGTTATGTCAACACAGCTACCCAGCTATGTACTGTCACTACTGCTTGTGACCATTATGGTTGGCACCTTTTCCAATGACCATAGTGGGACATGTTTTGTGGAACATCGGATTTTGCAGGACAACACATACCCACAGTAAGTGGAGTTGACAGGACTTTACTTGTTTGCCATAATATACGCTTATTCTGTTAGCATTTGGGTTCCTTATTCAGTTTCTTATGCCATGTATGTGTTTCATATACAAATTATATGTTTTATGCTACTATTACATGTATATTGCGGGAATATTTTTGGCAGGGAATCTCAGGTCATTTTCCATTTTTTCGATTTTTGCAGGGACACAACTGTCCAATGAGGGACTGTCCACGGCACATTGGGACAGCTGGTAACCCTGGTGACCATGCCCATGTCGCTACTGGGGTTGCCACCTTTTCCAGTTGCCAAGGTGGGATATTTCCGGGACTCACATCTGAGTTTACAGACCGACACATACACACGGTCACTATATAGCATAGGACTTCACTTGTTTGCCTAAATAAAAGCTTATTGTTGTGGCAGTTTGGTTGCTTATTCTGTTTCTTGTATCATTTAGGTACTTCAGTTACAGAAATAACCAATTCATGCTACCATTACATTAAATACGGGATATCATTATGTCCTACTATCTTAGCACATTTGCCATTTTTAATATTTTTTTCTGGGACACAACTGCCCATAGAGGTACTGCCCCTCGCAAAGTGGGACAGGTGGTGACCTTAGTCGCTACTCCTATGTCGGTGCGGCGCGCTGACATGCTGCTGTACACCTTCTCTGCGTATAACCACTGACGGTGCATTGCGGACCGAACGCGGTCTCATGCGTATCCTTTGCTCCTTGGACGGGTACACTTAAGCCTTCGTGGGTTGTATTTGCTTCTCCGTTTAGTTGGGACGGGTACTATGTTGCATACTCTACGTGCGTTTCATTCTGCACGGGCCCTGGCTGCTGCCATTACTATTATGGGCGGACCGTGGCAGTCAGCACATTAGGTTGCTCACCGCATGCCGGCTTGGCCACGCCTCCAGATGCATCCTACTTGGGCTCGCTCACGTACACTACGCACGTGTCTGTGGTTGCGGTGCACTCTCATTAATATGCATATGGCGCTACTACGCCGGCTATTCACTGCACCGCCGGCGCAGCCCTTACGCCGGCCTTGCGCCGAGCTTCATGAATCCCGGGGAGTGTCTATCTCATAATTCCTAAAATGATCCTTCTGCAATAAGACTCTCAGATTCTGTGTTTGAAATTGCTGAAACAACCACTCTGTTTATGTATGATTGGAGCTGTTATCAAATGTGGAGGTTTAGTAGTTTCCCCTCTAAGCATTAAAAGATAAAGAGGTAGGATTCAGTGGTCCTACACATATGAGTGAATAATAGCTGTAGAATGCATTTTATTTGATTTATTTTTTTATCTAATAAGTAAAGTAATATGCTTCCCTGTAATGATTATGAAAAAAAAATAAGTGAAAGCAAATGTATATGGCTGGATTGTCCCCCACGATTCCACTAAACATATTCAGTCATATATTTAGTTAAAGGAGCAAACTCTCCTTGTATCCTTCTTCTGTATGATTTGATCTGTCTAGTATGGCATTTCAAGCTAGATTCATGTCCCTACCAATATAAATGGATAAGCGTTCTTCATTAAATGTCTTAAATTTTGACTAATATATATTTTCCAGCCTTGCATTCATTGTAGAATAATCTCCCCTTTTTAATCTTCAGTAAATTTATCTAATATGATATCTCAGAAGTGATTTGAATAATCTACTTAAATTGGCTTAATACTTTCACAGCATTTTAGCCTCTACACAATCTGTCTGAAGGCTACCTTTCCTGTATCCAGTCAGCCATTTCATTCCTCTGTCGGGGAGGCTACAGCTAAGCCTATTCATCCTCTTCCTGGACAAGGCCAGTACCCTGGATCTCATTCATTCCATGACTGGGGTGATAGTCCTATCAGCCCATTTATCCCCCCCCAAGGCAGATTTTGGATGTGAGTAAGTAGGTCACCTTCCCAAACCAACCTCTCCCCATGATGGCTGGTGGCTTTGTGTAGGCTGCTGCACTAGGAGACACTCATATACCCATTCTCATTGTTGTACAAGTTTATCTTGTCTTTGGTGAGACAAAAGCCACACTCACAGAATAGCTGCTACCTGCAGTCCCTCAACACTTCTGTTGGGATCTGAGGTGCAGTGGACTATACTACACCCACTCCCCATCCTAGGTCAGCAGGGGCTGTTAATTCCCACTCTCCCTTGATTGAAGTCTTCCTATCAAAAGCTATTTACTTGAATCTGCATACAGTCAAGTGCCACTCACTGCACTTGATATTGAGTGAAGAACAATTATCAGAGTGCAACGGATATAAGAGAAGGTATCCTTTATGTAAGCACAGGTGTGATAACTGCTGCCACAAGTACAATTGAAAACTCAAGCACCTTGAGATCACACAAAATACCTAGAGGTTTCATATAAAGAACCAAGTAAAACCAAATCAAATGTCTATCACTCAGGTTAAACAAAATGTTATCTTATGAAATCAGGCTGTGGTGGTACCATTTCACAAAAGTGTGGGGTGAGGGTCAAATCAGACCTAAACAATTTTTATCAATCAGATT
Source organism: Protopterus annectens (assembly GCF_019279795.1). Classification (NCBI taxonomy): domain Eukaryota; kingdom Metazoa; phylum Chordata; order Ceratodontiformes; family Protopteridae; genus Protopterus; species Protopterus annectens. The sequence continues at coordinate 413,406,125 of NC_056739.1, forward strand.
GATCACTGTTCAATATGAAATAATGAAGAGAGTCATAGAGGAGCTTATCCAAACCTAACAGGGGCCTCCTTCTATTATATATGGAAGAGTAAGGGTTTGATAGTGGGGTATTGCATTTTGAACACTGGAATTCTTCAGAAGTGTAACAGCAGCACTTGATGACAAGCTAACACTGTGTGCTGCTTATCATAATCTTGTTAAGATATTAGACACTATCCTGTATAAATAAATAATTGACAAATTAAAAGTATTAAATATTAAGCCTACCTTTGGACTGAATGGGCAAATCACTGGTTAAACAACATGACATAACACATCAATGTAGGTAGTCACCTGTCCATCTCAGAAAGGATTACAGTGGTATCCTACAGGGCTCTGTATGAGAGTGATTCTTTTTTAGGATCTTCTTCTCAGATGTAAAAATGAGAAAGGGACTTTGGATGACTGAATATGGATGTTTGCAAACTAAGTAATTTAATTAAAAAAAAACAATGCACCAACAATTTTACTTACAGAATCAGTGCCACCATAACCACACAATAGGTCTTAAATGGAAGAAAATATCACAAATACAAACAAAACTGTTAAAGAAACTAAAACTACAATTTATATGTTAAAACCAGTTAGAAGTGCATGCATTCAAATAACTACAATTAATTTATACACTTAAACCGGGAGAAGTAAATGCTTTACATTTTAAAATATTATAGCGCCTCTTTCTTCCAAGAAGTATCTGAAATCATTCCCCAGTCTATCTGTCGAAAATAGCAATCAGTAAGTCAATAGTATCAGCATTCTGAAATGTTTAAAATGAATGGCAAGGAGACTTGTAAGTACACAGTATGATATGCTTTTAACTGGATTATTTATGCATGTTTTTACTTCCATTTTTTTGGTTTCCTCAATACATGCAAAGTTGCTGGGTCAGGACAGTTGCAAAAGGTACAGTTGTATAATTAAACTTATTATAACAATAGATGTTTAAATAGATCACTGTTGCAGTAACCAAAGCTATGCGGTCGTTCTCTTGCTAAAGATATGAAAACCAGCTTAAGGGTACCCTCCACATGCCTTAATCAGTAAAAGAACTGAGGGCAGAGATATATGGTGAGTGGTTAAGGTGCCAAGCCATCAGAGTGTTCTTGTCTGAGAATAAGACAGGCTATTTCCCTGTTAGCTAAGTATGTGCTAGGAGAAAAGGAAAGGAAGAAAATACCCACACCCTGACATAAAGCATGATAAAAGAAGGGGGGTGAGGATGTTGCTGCTGTAACAGTGATCTATTCAAACACCTACTGTTAAGGTAAGTTTACTTGCACAACTGTACTATGTTCATCATTAGATCACTGCAGAAAAAAACACAAAGGCAAGGCTCCAGTTTCTTCAACCAACACAGCTGTTTAATAAACAGCTGTGTTGGTTGAAGAAACTGGAGCCTTGCCTTTGCTTTTTTCTGCATTTATTCTTGGACCTTTGGTGGCTTACTGCAGAGGCACCGGAATTTTGTTGGTTTTGTTTTTCATCATTAGATCACTGTTGTAGTAGTCTAAGGTATATTGGTAAAATACTGGAGCGTAGAAAGAAAGAGTGGAATGATTAAAGGTCAGAGACCAGGACACCCCCCCCCCCCCCCCCAGAGAATAGCACAACAATTTTTTTGTGTGAAAGCCCTATGGATGTGGCCTCCCAGTTTGTGGAAGATTTACATGTCAATAATATGGACCTACAGTTTGATGGCATTCAGTTTGGTATAGAGGTTAACTTTCTGGATATTAAACTTAGACAGTTTAATACAGGGCTACATAGTACATTTGCAAAAAGAAGTCAATTTCTTTATGGAATTAGTTGTTATCCAGATCATTTAATGAAAGTTTTACCTTATAATGAATTTCTAAGGATACATAGACTTTGTAAATTGGATGAAGTCTTTAACCAGGAAATTTTGGAATCTGAAAAAATGTTTTTTGATAGGGGTTATGATACCAAGTTAGTTGTGGAAGCAAAAACTAGGTAAATGGAATTAAGATGGCCTAATGCTCAAATTAATTGGGGGATTTGTGGCAATGGTAATGTCCAAAATGATAGTGGGCCTGCCTATATTTTTAACTCTTATACAGGTAATAATAAAATCAATTCTGATGATATTTACTTTGTCACTACTTTTAATGTTATTAGTGGCAAAATTGTGAATACTGTTCATCAATTTTGGCCCATGTTACTTAGGGACAAATAATTGAGTGGACTGCTGCCTCATGGGCTGCAGATCTCTTATAAGAGGGCTAGACACTTAGGGGACATGGCAGTACATAATCAGTTTGAACATCCCAATGTGGGACTTGGTACAAAAATGCCAATGCCCAAAGGCACTATACCTTGTAATAAATGTTCTATCTGCAAAAATGTGGTTAATTGTTTAAATATATTAATGGACATCATTTTTCTGTGAAATGTAACTTTAGTTGTAATACTTGTGGGGTTATATACGCTTTGAAGTGCAGTTGTAATAAATATTACATCGGTGAAACCAGTAGAAGTTTCAAAGTGCGATTTGAAGAGCACCTAAGAGACATAAAAATGTTAAGATACATAGCTCTTTAGGCAGTCATTTTTTGGACTTTCATAGTTCAAGCCCTGAATATTTTTGGGGCTGTGTTCTGGAGAAAGACGAGGTAACTTTGGGTGAACTGGTCAGCTTAAATAGTAAGCTGCGTAGAAAAGAAACCTCATATATTTTAAAATTCAATACATTGGAACCATTAGGGTTAAATAAAGACTGTGATTGGAAATATGTAATTTAATTTAATTAGCAGTGGGTGTGACTTGTTAATTTTATCTGTATATCATCATGGCGTTTTTTATGTTTTTTTTACTCTTTGAAGGCTGAATAGCTGAGGCGCTAAGCTAATAAATTCTTTGGTGTATATTGGCTTGTTCATTGCTTGTGGTATTCTTGTCTTTATCTTGTGCTTTGTGGTATTACCAATAGCCCAAACAAAGCCTGTCCCAGATCTAGATAAAGAATTCCAGTTTGTAGGGTGCAGATGACTAAACTGCTGCCGCTAGTAAAACCTTAGAGTCCAAAGCCACAGATGTGGCTAGACCTCTTGTAGAATAGGCCCTGGCCTTGCTTGGAGATGTTTTTTAAAAGCAATAACATGACTCACCCACTTAGAAACAGGATTATGATTCTCATGGCATCCATGACTCCACATAAGGAAGATACAATGGCATCTGTGGCATTTTGGAAAGGGCTGGACTCTAAAATTTTACTAGAGGTACTAGAAGTATTACCTTAGAATGCCCAAAGTCTGAATGAAAAACACCTTGAATAGATTTAAATATAGATTGGTTTCTTCCTAAGTAAAGTTCTTTGTACTGAGATGTTTAGCAGAGACACCCAGAAACACAATCATATGTGATGGAGTCAAAAACAACTTTTGAATGTGTACTCTTGAAATCCTAGTCTGTGTAGAAGATATTTAATCTAACTGAGAAATTCCAGACATTTGAAAAAGATCCTGCAAAGATAACCAAATTGCCTCAATATGGAAAAATATGGATACCCTTGGTGCAGTGGATAGCCCAATGGGTAAGGCAAAGAACTGCTAATGTGATCCAGACACACAAAATCTTAAGAAACACCTAAAATCTGGATGACTAGAGGGAGTGTGATGATATGTATCTTTTAAATCTAAGGTTACTAATAGGTAATAGCTTGTGAAGTAAAAGCATTCTAGAATAAAATCTTGTCCCCATATGGGAAAGAGTAACTGCTTCTATTACCCTGTGCTGTAAGACAGGAAGGGGGGGTTCTGTTTGGTGGACGAGGAAGAATTCCTTCGGAAGTAGGAATTACCTTCCACTGCCATCTGTATCCTAGTGGAATCTGTTCCGAACCCATTTGTTTGAATTATTATTATCTATTGCCAAAGAGAGTGATGGAGATTCAGGCATTCTGTAATGGATAAAAGACTACCTGACTGGAGGGGGGAATCCCTTAAATAGCCATATTTTGCTCTGGGGGGGGTCAGCTTTTTTTTTTTAGAACCTCCCTGCCATTGCTTTTAAATATCTGCTTACCAGCATTCTACTTTGTTTTTTTTTTTTTTGTTTGTTTCTTGTGAACTGGATGAAGGAGCAGAAAATCCCTTGGAAAATTTAGTGAAGAAGGGCTGAAAATCTGAGAGATTCCCTAAATTATCTTACCTCTCTTGTCCTCTTGTCACATTTTTTTGATCACATGTACAATAGAGGGACCACAAACTAAATCACTTTTCAAAAAATAATTAAAAATCTCAGTTTTTACATCTTCTGGGAAGTTCTGAGAATGCAGCCAGGCAAGCCTCCTTGATTCAAGTACCATTGGCAACAGCCCTGGATGTAATATCTACAGAGTCATAAACACACTGAGTAGTGGCCTGAGAAATGAAAGAAACTAAACCACACAAAGTAGTGAGGTAACTACAGGTCAAACTTTCCTCATACTTTAACTCAGAATAAACTTTAACATATTAACCTGACAATTCAAATTTTGAAAAATCAAAGTTCCAGAAGCATACATTTTCCCCAAACTTGTCAAAACCTTTAACATCGTTATCAGAAGGATTAATCATTTGGATGTGTGGAAGGTACATTGAACGTTTGGAAATGGGTCATCTGTTATATCCTATGCAGGATATAATCCTTATAGTTTAGGCTACTAAAGCAGTGATCAAAATGTTGTTCATCTGCAGATTGCACCTCCTCCTCCTTTATCAGCATGCAGATCTCTCAAGGCTGACTCGCAACAAAGGAATGTCTCAAGAAATTTAGTCATCGCCTTAGTACCATAAACACTACTTCACCCCCAACTCACCCCACCCCCTCACCTTGTAGCCCCCTTTTCTAAAAAATACTCACAAAGACCTAGACCCCTTACTAGAAGACATACCTGTGGATGCTCCCCTGTTACAGACAACTTGCTCCCATTGTTCATCTAACTTTACTGACTTCTTACCACAACTCTTCTCAACATTTATAACCTCTTCTTAACTCAAAACACAGTTCCAGAGATATAGAAATCTGTTCTTGTCAACCCCGTACCCCAACACCTTCATTGAATAAAATGCCTCACTCCTCCACCATATCTCCATTTTACAAACATATGTTCACTTACATCCAACTGTTCTACCTTCACTCTCTTAAATAATACGGCTTCTGCATGGCCAGAACGCAAGGACAGCACTATGGTCGCTTATAGATGAGCTTCTTCTCAACATGTCTAAAGGAAACCTTTCCGGAGCTTTCTTCAGTGACCTTACCAAAGTTGTTGATCTTATTGATCACCTCCTGTTCCTTCACTCCTTCCAAGAAATCAGAAATTGGCATCTGGTTCCAAAGTTTCTTAACAAATTGGTACTTCAAAGATAAAATCTGCTCATCCCTATAACCACCAGGAGGGACCTAGGGCTCTATACTCACCCCACTGTTGTTTTCAGTCTTTATTAATAAAGTGCTAGCTAGCCTCCCTAACTTTCCTATCACTCTTTACATGGATGACATGGTTATCCTTTGATCCAGTGTCTCACATTCAGCTTTTCAAATCAGTTTTCAATCTTACCTCCTCTCCCTTAATTCTTGGCTGAAAAACTATAAGCTACTCTTAAACTCCTCCAAAACAAAAATTATCATATTTGGAACCTCACAAAAGCTGAAAATAGATTTCCTAAATAATCTTAACATTGCAGATCTCAATGGTATCTCAAAAGAAAAAAAACACACATCCTTAAAATATCTAGGCATATGGCTGGACCAGTCACTTTACATTAAAAATAGCAGGAAAAAGATCAATTTTCTTTTATTATGGTCCTGGAAAATATATACCTTTCTCACCTGGGCAGATAGAGCTGCAATAAGCAAAGGACTCCACCTTGTTCAACTTGAACAGAGGCTCCCTATTATAGCTACAGCCTCTAAAAAACATCATCCACTCAGTCCATTGAAAGTCATATTTATTAATTAATTTCTAACGCCTCCTCAGAAACATGACTGCACCACCTTCTCCAAAGCCAAAGGGGTCCCAGTATCCTACAAAAGTGAACTACTGCTAGGGTCGCTTCTTTTCAAACTATGTCAGCCAAGTATCTTCCTACCTCTTGCTGCCAAATTCCATAATAAAACCACCGATGCATCTTTTGCAACTGCTCCAAATTAACTTCCTCAATCTACCCCTCCAAAACCAGACTGCACTGTACTGTCCACTCTTTCTCCATTTTTGCAGCCAAACTCTGGCAGTCCTTCTCCCCTCTCCTGAAAGAAATCCTCTCATTCCCTACTTTTTAGAGCACCACTCAAAAATATCTCCATCAAAAATATGACTAAAAGTGCTTTTCCACTGGACACATTAATTAACTCTCCCCTCATTTACATAACTTCTATTTCAACTATCTGTTCTCATCTGCTGCTTAAATCCCATATTTGCTACTTAAATTAATCCACATTTATTTTTTAATATTATCTCTTCATTATTTAAATTATCTACAGGACTTCTGCCTTCTGTGATTACTGACAGCATGATCTTTCAGGTTTATTCCAATAACCAGCTGTCGACTAATGGAACACTAAATACAGGTGTCCCCAGCAGGCTCTGTTCTAGGCCCATTCCTGTTTTCTTTATTCATTTTATTTATTAATGATATTACTAATGAATTCCCTGAACTTAACAGTACCCTCTACTGAGATGATATTTTATTACTCCATGCAAAGAAATGTCCCACAGTCCTGCAATCTCAACTCCAGCAATCCTTCTCTGATCTTTGTCAGTGGTCTGAACAAAATAAACTCCAAATCAATCACAAAAAAAGTTAATAAAAATATCATTCATTTTGTGAGTACAAATACTTAGCTCTAACCCTTGACTTTATTTTGAGCTTTTTAACTAACTCTGATATCATAAATAAAGTCCTCTCAAAACTAAAACTCTCATATAGGATATCACATTTAATATCTACAGGTCACTGAGAATAAAACTGCCAGATTTGCATTACTTGCTGAATCCCTGGTATACCACTGCAACTGCAATCTTCCAAATGGCTTAAATTAGCTGCCTATTACTGAAAGTCCACTTATCTTCTCTGCACCTTACTACATAAAATTATAAATGACAGCTACCCCCCTTCCAAAAAAAAAAAGAATATTTCAAATCAGGGGCTAGTCCTACTTCCTAAGGAATTCTCAGGAGAAAGTACAGGAAGATCTTGCCGTAACAGTAGATATCTTATTAATCACTGTTGTAATATTGTAACAGATGGGATATCCCACCAAGGATAGCCAAATGTCTGTCCAAAATAGCAAAGCCTTATCTCCTTCCACACACTGTACGACAGATGTATGTCCTACAGCCAAGGCATAAGGTATATAAATGACTTATGAGCTCCCAAGCCTCTGAATGGATTTGCCTCTAAAGAACCAGAGCAACCCAAGAGGAAAAGGTCGACCATGTGCATCCAGGAAGGGAAGAAAGAAAGAAGAAGAAAAAGAGACATCTCAGCCAGAAGGAAGGTAACAGAAAAGAAAACTGGGGGAAGGAGGGACAGACAGAATACTGCAATAGTGAGAAGTAGGACACCTGTTATTACAAGATTCTTTATACATGAGAGAGTACAAAAGCTACTGGAGAGGATGGCAGGAGGAAGGCACACAAGAGCCTTCCAAAAACCTATGTAAGATGGTCCTGGTGAAACCTGCTCTGGCTTTAGAAATGACATCCAACTTGTAATGTTTAGTAAAGTTATGTAGAGAGGACTGAAATGGATCTAGTACCCAAACTTTTGAAAAAAAACATCAGAAGAGGCCACAGCCCTTGCAGTTTGAGCACGAACAGAAGAAGATGGCTGCTTGCCATGAAAAGAATAGTAAAAAGTAATGGCCTTAGAACTCCAAGATTAGAAGGCTTGCTTAGACACAGCCAAATCCAATTCCCTGACATGAAAGGAAAGAAACACTGCTCAAATTTTCTGATATCTTTAGTTTTGTCTAGGTGATATCTGAGCTGTCTTTGCAAATCCAAGGTGTGAAGAATCCTCACATTATCATTCTCTGGACAGGGGAAAAAAGGAAGATGAATGGCTCAATTCATGCAGAAATCATTACGCAATGTGGGCATAAAGGGAGGATTAGTACAAAGAGACACCCTGACATAGTGAAAAAAACAAAAAAGGTGGAACTGCAATGAGTGCTTGGCATTCAGAGACCCCCTTGGCAGAAGTAAGACCTACTAACAGTATAGTTTTCCAAGAACAGTGTTGCAAGAAAGAGGAAACTGCAGGTTCAAAATGAAACTGAGTCAATTTCTCAAGAACAAAATTAAGGACCCAAGAAGGAGTAATAGGTTTCCTTTGGGGCCTATATGAAGGACACCTTTCAAAAATTATTTGACTTCAAAACTAGAAGCCAGTGGTGGTTTTAAATGTAGACAGGGGGGAATGATCAACAAATGAGCTTTAACAGATGAATATGTGAGGCCAGAGGTGAACAATTCACAAAAACAATAGAGGACCAAAGGAATATACACAGAAAAAGAGTCCAGGTCATGATTGAGACACCAAATAGATAATCAGTTCTATTTAGCCACTTCATATTTTCTAGTAAGGCTTCATGGCCTCCTGTAAAACTCGAAGAATGTCCTAAGAAAATTGGTGTCTAAACGGAGTCAAAAGCCTATCATCCAAAGAGTCAAATGAAGGGTGAACAAGTAAGGGTGAATGAGAGATTCATTGTCCTCTATGGGTAGATCCATCCTGTGAGGTAACTTGTGATGATTGCCCAGGCCAGAGTAAAGAGAAGGGGAAAACAATGCTGTCTGAGCCAAAAGAGAGTCACCAAGCAGATTTGGGGTGTGTCCCACAAGATCTTGTGCAGGAATTTTGGCAATAGAGGAAGAGTGGGATAAGCATACAGAAATATGCCCTTCCAGGAAACTGACATGGCAACCACTTTCCAAGTCAGAGGGCTTGGCAGTCTGGAGCAGAACCTGGAAAGTTGCCTCTGCAGAGGGGTGGCAAAGAGATCTACCTGAGGAGTATCCCACAGATGAACCATGCCCAGGAACACCTTGCCATGAAGCATCCATTTGTGAGGATCTGCCCTGGACCTGCTCAGTGTGTCTGCCTCTAATTTGTGCTTTGAATGTATGTAAACTACCTGTGGGTCTACAATGGTTCAAGTGATGGTTTATTGCAAAATTCCAAGCCTAAACAGCCAGCCTGCAAAGAAAGTATGACTTCTTGCTCCCTTGCTCGTTGATATACAACAAGAATGTTCTATTGTCTGTAAAAAATCCTTAGAGGGCCATGGAGAGCTTTCATCTCTTAATGTTGATATGGCCTGTCAGCAGTGAAGGGACCAAACCTTCTGGGCCCTGATATTGTTGGAGCCCCAACCTGAAGTGAAGCATCTGTGTACAGCTCCTGAGTGGAAACCGAATTTGAAAAAGCAGACAACACTCAGAAAGATCTTCTAAATCCACAAGTGGAACTTGAGTTTGAGGCAAGGTAATAGAGGAAATGGATAAGCCAGAGGATGGCAGTGATAAAGCCAGACAGTATTGAAGGGCCTCTGAAACTTCTTCATATGCAATCTGGCAAAAGGGGCCATAGGAATGGTGAATACCATGAACCACAGAGCTCGAAGGGATTCATTTGCAGAAAGCGCTGAAAGAGGAAGAAGGGACTGAAAATAAGCTATCAAGGTCAGGACCTTGGGAGGCAGCAAAGTTATCACTGGCACAGTCTGAATGCTACAGCCTAGAAAAAAATATCTTGAAAAGTGGTCAGGGCAAATTTTAAGGTTCAAGGTGAATTCTATACTTAGCAGAAGAAACATTATATATTCGAGATCCCAAAGATAATGATGCTGGGAGGGAGTTTAAACAAGTGATCATCTAAATAATGGAAAAGTCCCTGAAGCCTGCAGATGTCCATTACCAGGGCTAGATATCTGATAAAGACCCTTGGGGCTGTAAAAAGAGCAAAAGGCAAACCAGAGAGTTGATAATGTGAGGAAGAAAGAGAAACATAAAAACTTCATGAAGAGAGGGTGAAAAGGAGTATAAATATATTCTTCATATCCAGAGACACCTAAAGCTTGGGGAAGCTACACGGGGAAGAGGGACTGACAGCATCCTGAAGGAAGAAACTCTTAGAAAAGTGTTGAGGAAGGAAAGATCAGGAAAGGGCCTCCAAGACCCCTCATTCCTGGAAACCAGAACTATCCTGCAATAAAACCATGTACAATATTGAGAGGGGGGAATAGGCTGCATGGTTCCCTGTAATAAAAGATCCTGAAGAATCAAAGGAAATATGGGAGCTGGCAAGGAGGAGGTTGTGGAAGACCTGAAAAGGGTGAAACAGATTTCAAAACAATAAAATAACCATTTTTGATAATAGAAAGCACACTAGAGACCACGGTTATCTGCTGCCAAACAGGAAAGAACAGTATTAACCTGAGGGAAGAGGATCCAGGCTGAGAAGCAGAAGTGGCTGAATGTCAGATAGAAGTGGATTTTCCAAGGAAAAAAGACTTTTGACTCTTAGAACCCTAAGAAGAATTATCAGCAAAACCCCTCTTAGAAGACTTCTTATGCCAGTAGGCTGTTTTGCTTGCCTTCAGACAAAGGAAGATTTAGAGGGATAATGTCTCTGGAATCTAGGAACAGGAGACAAAGATCTGTTCTAGATCCTGCATGACGTTTCCCTTCTCTTGTAAAGTCTTAAACAGCTCAGCCACAGCAGAGCCAAAGAGATTCTGGTTATCTAAAGAAGAATCCAGGAGTCTTGACTTGATATCATCAAGGTGAGTCTATAAGCATAGCCAATATTCTCTTCTCATCAAAGACCTTGATGAAACTGCCCTAGAAGAGGCATCAGCAGCATCATAAATGCACTTAATAGAATGACGACCCACCTCGGAAGCAGTGCTCAACAAAGAAATGGCAGAAGACTCTGCCTCGGAATCTACATATCAGTCAGAATAACCCCAAAGCTGAGAAAAAAGAGCCAGCACATGCCTACTCATATGAGACTGGCAGTTAATGGCCCAGAAGGCTAAAGTGGCAGACGTATACAGTTTCTTCCCATACTGTTCATAGCACAACTGCCCCTCTCTGAAGGTAAAACTTAGAAGAGGACAGCAGTTTAGATGGCTTGTCAGCAGTCAAAGAACTCACAGCAGTGTCAGAAGAAGGGCTTTTATACAAAAACTTCTGAGCTTCAGGGACTTTATAGAACCTGTCATGTTTCTTTGGAGCAGGAGGCTGGGAACTGGGGGCTTGAGAAGCCAAACAGAAAATGTCCAAAAAAGCATCCAACACAGGAGGGATTGCAGAACTACAGGGTGAATCAATGTGAAAGAACTCATGGCACCTCTTTTGGACATCAGAAACTTGGGAACAATCCCATTTAAAATGCTTCATCATATATACCACAGAATCCCCAACTTATATTGTGTTATAAATGATGGAACACAGTATCCCCAAAGGATAATTCTTCCATGGGGGAATATGGAGAAAGTGAATCCTCTTAATCAGGCCCTAAAGCAACAGGACATTGTAGATGAGAAGAGTACACAAAGGACTCTTCACCAGAATCTGAATCCAACTCTTCATCAGAGGACTCAGACTCTTTATGACATTTAGAAGTAGTTGAAGACCAATGAACAGAAAAAGGGACATATGAGTTTTCAGGAGGCTTTAAAGCCATAAGGGAGTTAAAAAGTTCCATGTGAAATCCTGCCATTCCTTGGGAGGCTCCTTCACCACAGGAGCCACATGCCTTGTTTTCAGTTTCTTTTTCAAGGGAACATCAGCCCTAACAAACCTAGAAGGCTCAGAGCCCTGCCTAGACTCAATAAGAGTAGGAAGGACTTCCTCCATAACTAGTATCTGAGAAATCCCACTAGACCCCTATAATATTATCAGCCACAGTTACCCTTCCACATTTGCAGCAGATATAGGCACAGTCCAAACGTACATGTGGTAGGTACAAAACTGTCCTCAGATTCTTCATCCAACCTGATGTAGATGTCTGGAGGAGGCTGGTGAGCAGCAGATTCAATGAGTGCCTTCATAGGCTTCTTTTCAAATGAAGGCTGAACAACAGGGTGGGTGGACTCAGAAGCTATGGTACCCTGGGCCAAAAACTTCAAACTTTTATTCTCCAAGTAAAAGAGGGATGACAGACAAAGAGTCTTCAGAACAAACACCTGACAAATCTCACATTGAGTATGGTCATACGTAGCACCTAAACAAAAAAGACCCTTGTTGTATCTCTCCTTGTGGAGACTCTGCCTTCCACATTAATGTCTTGTTTGCTATGGTTCACCTCTTTCTACCCTGCCTCAATTCAAATAGTTTTTGAAATGTGTTTTACGTATCCACCCACCTAGTGGGCATGTGGCTTTTTCTTGGGAAGCCTCATGAGGAGGTTAAAAGGAAAAAGTGTAATTTTCTCCAGTACAAAATTAAAATACCAAGAAGAAGCCTACTAGGTGGATATGTAAAAAACATTTAAAAAACTATTTGACCTGAGGCAGTGTAGAAAGAAGTGAACCACAGTTGACAAGCAGAGATGACTGAGAAATTAATCTTGATACAGAAGTAAGAAAGGCCAGATGATAATAACTCTCACAAATACATCAGAACCAGAAATATCTATGCCTGAAGAGGATCCTGGTTCTTACTTTGCCATCACCTAGAAAATCTTTTTCACTTAACCAAATGTGATTTTCAAATAACAGGTTTCTTAGCCTCCTTTGTGCTGGATGTCCTCTGAAAATGGGTGATTAAAAGGTATTAACATTCTATCATTCAGGCAGTGAGTTGAAGAAACTGAAGATTAGGGTTTCTCAAATAAGCCCTGTCCTTTGTAACTAAGATCATTCTATGGGAAAGATTGCAATAATGCCCCTTGGCCATCTTGAGAAGAAGGAATGACCCCTGTTGCCTGGGCCAAAAGGGAATTACTAGTATCACCTTTGGATAGTCCTTCTGAATCTTTAGAAGAACCAGGATTATCAGTGGAAAGGGTGGGGAAATATACAGAAAGATCTCCAGCCATTGGAATGAAAAAGTATCCATCTTCCAGGCTCTTTTGCAAGGAGTCCTGGAGTCCAACTTTTTTAGCTATCTGCTGTTAATGGAAGTAAAAGATCTATGCTAGGAGTTCCCCACAGATGGATGCATTCCTGAAAGACCTCCGAGTGCAACCTCCATTCATGGGGGGGGCTGTCCTTGTCCTGCTCAGTTTTTGTACAGCAGTATCTTCTATGACAGAATGTAAGTAGCTTGAAAGTTTAAACTGTTCTGGGTTGCTAGTTCCCAGGCTAGTTTACAAAAGATATAAGATCTGGTTCCCTCCCATTTGTTTTTTATCACATCACTGTAGCGCTGTAGAAATGGGCCTGAGACCCAAAGATGATTTAGAGATTTGAGAGCATTTATTAGAGCCATCATTTCTTTGACATTTGTGTGTTTCAGTTTATTTTGTTTGTTCCACAGACCCTGAACTTTCATCCCATTGAACACAGCTGCCTAAGCAAAGCCTGACACATCTGTGGTTACAGACTGAGTAGAGACTGGACGAGAGAAAGTGCAACATGGGCTGCATGACAGCTGATTCACCCTCTAAAGTAATTCCCTTTTTACAAACCCTAGCACTAGTATCTGAAATGATAGGGGGTGCTGATGTGTACAAACTGATTTGATAACCACTGAATTTTCCTCATGTGAAGTCTGGCCAAAGTAATCATGAGAATTATACAGGCCATGAATCCCAGTTACGAGATACACACTGTCTGATGCCAATGTCTGGTAGTAAAATATTAGAGAGAGGCCTTAGAAATTTTCGCTCTGTCCTGAGGAAGAAAAGCCATCACAAGGGAATGTATGCAGAAGAAATCCCAGAAACACTATACTGAGAGATGGCTTGATAGAAGATTCCTCTATATTCACCAGAATTCTTAGACTGAGGAAAAAGTTTTTTTTTACCCAATTCTAGATGACTTGTAAAAGAATTGGCTTCCTAAATGCTTCATAAGAATCTGTAAATCTAAGGCAGATATGTAAATATGGTAAATGCGAATGCCCTGTAACCTGCAATGTTAGGAGCCAAGCACTTTAGAAGCTCCCTTGGAGCTCTTAAAAAGCCAAAGGGTAAATTTGAAAACCAAATGTGTACACCAGGCACAGAAAAGCATAAAAATCATTTGAAATCTATGAAAATTGGAATGTAATGATAAGCATCTTTTAAGTCCTGAGTTACTAGAAAACAGAATAGGAGTGAGGGGAAACAGGGATTGTAAATAGTTAATTTTGAACTTTGTTATTTTGATGTAAAGGCTTATTAAGGAAAGATCTAGAACAGGTCTCTAGGTTCCTTCTTTCTTTGGCATCGGAAAGATTTTTGAAAGCAATTCTCTTCCTATTTCATCTGAAGAGACATCTAACCTCTGAGTTACCATTTTATCAAGGATAGGAGGAAACAGGGAGGTTTGATTGAATGTATGCAGTGGGATCCATTGAAAAGGAAGAAGTGACTCACTGCCAGTTGTAGCCTTCTTTGAATGATTCTCAGAACCCAACTTTCTGAAGTTTGGTGTCTGAGAGTGAAGTGAAGACACAGACGTTGAGAAAGCTTGACTGGATTGCCAGGGTTGGGGGTATATTTGGACATAAAGTTGGTCTGATTTTAGATTGTCTTTAGTTTTCAGAAGGGCCTCCCTTCTTCTTTGAAACTCCCTGATATTGATTTTTGTCTTCACCTTTCTAAGATTGCTCATTCTGATTGCTGTAAAAGAAATCTGAACTAGAAGAAAAGTTTCTATTGTATTTTGGTGTGGAGATTTGAAAAGATCTGGGTAACTCTCATCAAATCTTTTTAGAACCTTAGCAGAATAAGGGCCAAATTACACCCATTTTCCAGAGCAGCAATCAGGGGCTGAGCTTTGACATCTTCTTGAAAATTCTGTGAATGTAGCCAGGAAAATCTCATAACTGACACTGTAATGGTTGCTATAGAAATGGCATTAGCAGTGTCTGTGAACGATTTAAGGAGTGTTTGGTTACCTGAGACACAGCGGAATAATAAAGAATGTCTCAGTATCTGAAGAAGGGTTGCCAAACAATTAACGCTCTCATTTTGTCAAAGAAGCAAGTAGAAACTTAACATGTGAGACTGACAATTCACTGTTCTAAAAGCCAAGACGGGGGAAGTATAACATGTCTTCCTAACATGTCAAAGATTTTAACAATTTTTTGTCAGAAAGAATAGGGTTAGCAGCCAAAGATTTTTGACCATGGATGGGTTTAACAGGAAAGATCATTGCAGCATCTGAGCAAGGGTTTGAAAAAAGGAAGTTCTGGCTCTGAAGAACCCTATATAATTTATTAGTCTTCTTGGGGTAATGAAGTTAACTGTCAGGCAAACTTATGGCTGCAAAGAAAACATATTCTAATGCGGGTAAAACAGGAGGAACACTGCAGATTAAGGAAATCCATCTGTATTAAGTCATAATATATTTGCTGGGCTTGTGGTATTTTCTTTTACTCTCACTGAAAAAAAACTCCTTCATTCTGGCAGTGATATCAGGAAAGGGATAACTCTTCAAGAGTGAATCTGAAGAAAAACTTTCCTCAGAATTAGGATCCCCCTGTTAAGGGGTAGGAATTTGAGAAACACAATATAAATCTAATTGCTGTCCTTCAGTCTGAGAATGATAATCTGAAAGAGAGGAAAATATTTTTATGTTTAAAGTTAGGAAAGACTCAGAATAAAAAGATTTTAAGGTTTGAGAGAAGCGCTTACCAAAACCAGGCCAGCTTCCTTGTCTATCCTACATGACACAGTAGAAGAAAAGTGGCTAATGCTAAATTTTATTTTCCTGGAAGAACCCCCCCCCCCCCACAAGTAAAAGACTGTCCCAAAGATGAGTTTCTTCCTTGGGATTATGTGGAACTCTACAAAAATTATTGTGACAACTGTCTTCTAGATCAGGAAACATTGGTTCTCCCTTCTTATGGAATTGGCCAGGTATATTACCACAAGTATCCTCACAGACTGGATCACCTTACCCAAGAAAAGGGGAGTTTAATACACCCCATACTCAAACAACTTGAACTGACTGCCTGGATTATTCAGTTCTAACACCTTTTTGGTGCCTTTTTCAAGAGTATGTGCAGCAGGTAATAAAGGAGGGAGGAAATCTTGCTACTAGAAAATCTTTTGTTAACCAGTAGAGATTATTTTCTAGTTGGTGGATTACCTATAACAAGGGCCCTATACAGGATTACATCTGGTTGTTCATAGGTTCATAGGTTCATAGGTTCATACTAGGCTATCTGCCCTGGGGCAATTATAAGCCTAGCCCGATTCTGTATGGCTTACGCCACCCCTTGATTTGAGTATACTGTGCCCTTTTTAAGGTTTAGTTTACTGTGCCTCTGTCTAATAGTGACACGGGAGTAATCCCTGGGACAAACCTACGATCCCCTATCCACCTATTGAGATTCTTCTTGAAGAGATTCAGTGAGGTGCTCTGCCTCACATGAACTGGAATTCTATTGAAGAGCGAAGGGAGCCTCTGGGTTATGAACCTGTCCCTCTAGCAAGTTCTATTTATTTCTGTGCTGAGGTTCAAGTCCCTCGAGCGTGTGGCTCTAAGGGATTTAGATTTACTGAAGTGGAGCATGTCCATTAATTCTGGATTTGACATAGCTTTGTATGTCAGGCATAGATCGCCTCAAAGTAGGCGGTATGCAACTGGGTAGAGCTGGAGTTTTTTTTAACCGAAAAGCATATGGCATCTGTTTGAGACCCTTGATTCTCTTGGTGAGATACTTTTGGGGTCTCTCTAATTGCTGCAGGTGTTGGGTAAGGTACATCCCAAAAGGGGCATTGTATTCTATGATGGGCCTGATGAGGGATGAATAAAGGGGCACGATTACCTCTCTTGATCTAGATGTGAAACCCTTCGTGATGAGGTGGGCTATGTAGAAGGTCTTTCTAACCACTTTGGCAATGTGGTTTTCAAAGGAGAGATTGCTATCAACTTGGGTCCCCAGGTCCCTAATAACTTTCTCTGTACTTAATGGGTTTCTGCCTATGTGGTAATTTGTGGGCACATTGTTTTTGCCAAAGGGTATGACTATACATTTTTTGGCATTTAGCTTTAAACCATGGCGCTGGCACCAGTTATCTGTCTCTGTGAGACCTTTATGAAGGATGTTTGCATCAGCTGGAGAGTCGATTATGGCACCCAGTTTGCAGTCGTCTGCAAACTTGGTGAGCCATAGTCCTTCCACGTTTGCCTGTACCTCGGAAAAGTATATACTGAACAAGAGTGGTCCCAGGACAGAACCCTGTGGGACGCCACTTGTGACCGGTTTCGAGTCTGACATGGCTCCAGCAACTCTCACTCTGTGGGTTCTGTCTTTGAGCCAGTTTGCGACCCATCTTGTGACATAGGGGTTGATATTTAAGCTGGATAGCTTATCTATGATGCCCAAGTGGGGTATTGTGTCAAATGCCTTTGCAAGGTCCAGATAGGCTGTGTGGACTACCTTCCCTTCATCTATGGCTTTGGTGACTGTTTCGAAGAAGTCAACCAGGTTCAAAAGGCAGGATCTGCCCTTGACAAAGCCGAACTGGGTAGGATCTAGTGTCTGTAGGTCCCCAAATGTCTTTGTTTATGAGCTCCATGATGATCCTCTCCATAGCCTTGCAGACTAAGCTAGTCAGGCTTATGGGGCGATAGTTTCCAGAGTCCGTAGAGGCTCCACCTTTGTGGAGTGGGACCACTGTTGCTGTACGCCATTCTGTGGGCACATATCCTGTAGTGAGGCTGAGATTGCATAGCTGTTTTATTTGAGGGATTAGTTCCTCTTGGAGTTCATGTAGGACGCAACCTGGGATGCCATCTGGTCCCATGGAAGCAGTGTTTTTTGCTTTGGAGAGGGCAGCCTTCACCTGAGCATCAGAGATGTTTGGGAGGCAGCCCTCTGCCGGGATAGATACTTGCACTTTTGGGGGTGGAGAAGTTTGCACTGAACCTGTCTGCCAGGATATTGGTGATGTCTGTGGGTTCAGTGTATTTTTGTCATTTAGAATCAACTCAGAACAAGTCTGGGAGTTGCATCCCAGGTTCCTAACATAACTCGAAAAAGCCTTATGATTGTCTTTGGTGTCCTGTGCAATTTTTCTCTCGAAGCTGGCCTTGGAGGATTTTATGAGGGATCGTAACTTTTTGCTAGTACTGATCAGAGATGCCTTCCCTATTAGGGATTTTGCTCTATCATGTAGTAGCTTCCTCCTTCTGTTGTACTGTTTATTTATGGCAGGGGTCCACCAGACTGGACGCCTGCCTTTGGATGATTGGGTCTTGGTTTTGTTTGGGATAGCATGATCCATGCATTCCTGGAGATGTCCGTAGAATGCGTTTATATAGGATTCTGCAGTTTGGGCCATAGTTTCCACTGGCCCTGGGGCCTTGAAGGATTCCACTTCGGATTTGAGAAGTGAGAAGTTCGCTTTTGAGAAGTTTTTCACTGTGGTTTTCTAGGCTGGAGGTGGGGTCGGGATGTGGACATCCAGTGAAATTAATTTATGGTCTGATCTTACCAATGAGGGATATACTTCTGGTGTGGAGCATAGAGTCCCCATGTTGGTAATGATCAGGACTATGTTGTCCCTTCTTGTGGGAGTGGTGACTAGTTGTTCCATAGCATTTGAGTTTATAATTTCCAGGAACCT
This sequence comes from Protopterus annectens, assembly GCF_019279795.1. Lineage (NCBI taxonomy): Eukaryota > Metazoa > Chordata > Ceratodontiformes > Protopteridae > Protopterus > Protopterus annectens. The sequence continues at coordinate 413,424,904 of NC_056739.1, forward strand.
TTGGGCTAAGGTGCTGGGGCTTGAGTAGTGCTCCCAGTCAATGTTTGGGTAGTTGAAGTCACCCAATATAATGGTGTTCGGACAGATCTTCATGTTCTCCAATGTTGTCAGGAAAGCCGAGTGGGATTCCTGACTTTGAGAGGGTGGTCTGTAGGATGCTATAAACTGCAAAGCAGTCTTGCCCACTGTTAGTTGCACATGGATGGTCTCCGATACTTCGTGCAATGCCACTAACCTGGAGGTGTGGATATCCTTGATAAATATGGAAACTCCCCCTCCTTTTGTGGTTCGGTCCGGGTTTTGGGGCCGAAAAGCATGATATGAGGTATAGCCTGGTAGTGCTGGAGTGCTCTCTGGAGCCTTGAACCAGGTTTCTGTCACTGCACAGATATCGATGTTCTCCATACTGAGGAGAGCTTCGAGTGCGTGCATCTTGAGGTTAAGACTTCTGGCGTTAAGCAGCATTACCCTTAGTTTCTTGTACCTTGTGCTGTCTATGGGGGTGGGTTTGATTTTTGAGCCTTGCCTAAAAAAGGCACTATGGGGGTGGCAAGAGCCTTTGCCAATATCCGAAAGCCCAGTGGTGACAGGTGCAAGCCGTCCCTAGCTAAGCAACGTGGCTTGTCGAGCATGTCATCCCAAGCTGACAGACACTGGATCCCCTTTGAATGACACCAAAATTTTAGCCAATTGTTAAAATCGATCATTTTGTCTTTGTACTGTGGCATCATTCTAGGTGAGGGTAAGATGCTGCTCAAGGTCAGGGTCATACCAGCCTGGGCTACATGATCAGAGAGTTCCTCTATGTCTCTTTTCATGTAGTCCAGGGAGGTACGTCTCAGGTCATTCACACCAGCATGTACAATGACTGAGTCATATTTGTATTTGCTTTGGAGTGACCTGAGTGCTTGCATTATGTGGCGGATCCTAGTACCCGACAGGCAGCTCACTGTGACCTTCTCTTTATTCAGCCTGGTGAGCAGGACGTCAGTGTGTCTGACAATAGAGTCACCTATTACAACAGTATCAGGTGTGTTATTCAGCCTTAAGGGCTGTGGCTGCTTGGCACACTGACTTTGTGGGCTATGTGTTGTGTGTGTTTTGTTTTGAGGTAGCGTTTGCTTGGATGTCTGCTTTGGAGGTCTCTGTTGCTTAGGTAGATTTTTATTTAGAGCCTCCGAGTATGTTTTTGTGTATTTATGTGTTTGGTTCGCTGATGTGGTGGGACTATGTGATACTGGAATTCTGTTGTGTGAGGTTACCTTCTCCTCCTGACTGGTTACACCAGTTTTGAGATGAGAGAGCTCAGCCTCCAGTTTGGCTAAATAGTTGCATCTCTCACATATATTTGAATCTGTTTGGAGGAGGAGAGGGTTGTCCGTGTACATAAGACAGTTGTAACATTGCCTCAAAATTCCCAGATTCACCAGCTGGACTGGAGAGGAAACCATTGACTGACCTTTGGACATGCTAGAGTAATATAGGGAAACTGAATTTAAGACGGACCAATAGAGGACAGGGTAATCGTAAAGAGTATAAGAGTAAGTAGTGCTTATGGTTTAATAGTGCTAACTTGTAGGATTACTTAATTGGACCAGTGAAGGGCCTTAGAATGAGAATATGGTGTTTAAATTGAGAGATAGAGCAGTTCTAAGGGAAAAAGTGAAGAGCAGACTTTGTGGAGCCAGGAATAGTTTAAACCCAATTAGGCGGCGCTGCCCACTGTTGCGCTATGCACAAAAATGTGCAAAACTGCGCAAAAGAGGGTTTTAAGAGAGGAAGGTGAAGGAGTTAGGAACTGACCCAAAATGGCCAATAAAACTACAGTTTCAAGTCAGTAACCACTCCCACAGGGGCAGGCAGGTTGCTCAATGTTTTTCACTGCCACTGATCAACAGAGAGACTTCCCTTTAGCCCAAGCAAAAAATGGCCTCCAAGAAACTTACAAACAGTTCAAGAACAGCAAGCCTGTAACTGAACTTTTTTAAATCTCAGAAAAGTGGGAAAAAAGCAAGATTTTTTTTTTTGTTTTGTTTTTTTCAGAGATAGCAGAGGTTCACAAGTATCAACAAGTTATAACAGTGCAGTAAATGACCCACACAAGAGTGCTAGGCCAAAGACAGATAAAATGCAAGTTTTGAGAAAAAACAATTTTAAAAATAAGTGCAAACAGGAAATTCAGTAAACAGCTCTAGGTTGTGCTCTAAATACAGTTACTAATGCAGAAATCAAGTTTAACAAGCCAGAAAATGCTCAAAATAGGCGGCTATGCAGAAAAACTTAGCAAATAAACAGAGGAAAAATACTTAAAATCTCAAAAGTGGCTCCTTTCTTCTCTCAGCGTTTTCTCCTCTTGGTGGGTGCTTCACCAACAGTCAACAAGCCTGAAAAGACGCCAAAACCACGAGGCAACCAGATTTTAAGAGAGGAAGATGAAGGAGTTAGGAATTGACCCAAAATGGCCAATAAAACTACAGTTTCAAGTCAGTAACCACTCCCACAGGGGCAGGCAGGCTGCTCAATGTTTTTCACTGCCACTGATCAACAGAGAGACTTCCCTTTAGCCAAAGCAAAAAATGGCCTCCAAGAAACTTACAAACAGTTCAAGAACAGCAAGCCTGTAACTGAACTTTTTTAAATCTCGTAAAAGTGGGAAAAAAGCAAGATTTTTTTTTTGTTTTTTTGTTTTTTTAAGAGATAGCAGAGGTTCACAAGTATCAACAAGTTATAACAGTGCAGTAAATGACCCCACACAAGAGTGCTAGGCCAAAGACAGATAAAATGCAAGTTTTGAGAAAAAAACGATTTTAAAAATAAGTGCAAACAGGAAATTCAGTAAACAGCTCTAGGCTGTGCTCTAAATACAGTTACTAATGCAGAAATCAAGTTTAACAAGCCAGAAAATGCTCAAAATAGGCGGCTATGCAGAAAAACTTAGCAAATAAACAGAGGAAAATACTTAAAATCTCAAAAGTGGCTCCTTTCTTCTCTCAGTGTTGTTGTCAAACATTTGTGTGAACTACTACTATCTTGTGGCCTATTAACCCCTTTGGCAAAGGTTATTTATCAGCCATTCCAGCATGTCTGCCCATGGAGCCTCCTCTTCATTTCAGACTTTGCTCAAACTGTTCTATTTTTTTAATTTCTCCAAATCCTTTGGGTTTCTAATATCCTGATGGGAACTGACCCCATTCCTAACTCAAAGTATAATTAAAGTTCATGAAATTAGTATTGTTTCAATCTTTAATGTCAGCCAGAAGTGGTCTTTGTAGCACCCGCAATGTGCCCTGTAATGACTCCTTCTGCAGTCCGTATGGAGTTACATGTATTAGTAACATATCTAAATACGATTATAGATTCTTTTTTATAAGACCGGTTGCTCCTACTACTATTGAAACTGGTTATCTTTCTTCCACATTGCTTTGTTCCTGCCTGCAAATCCTGATATTTTATGATGTTTACTGGGTGTAGCGATTTCAATGATCTTTTGTCTTCTTTTCATGAACTACTACATCTGGTTTTCTCGCATCTGTCTTTTGAACTGTTAGTAATGGGTGATCCCATGTGATGTAGACATCTTAATTTTCTGTGATGCTTTGTGGCTCATGTTGCCAGTATTTTTCAGCTACTTCAATATTATAATGTTTGCACAAATCCCCAGTGCAACAGTCTTATCATATTATTATGCCTTTCAGTATACAGTCCTTTTGCCATTAATTTATCACAACCAGCAATGAGGTGTGCAACTGTTTCCAATTCTGTTTTACAAAACCTACATTTGTCTGTTTCTCCCACATGTTCAATGGACTTTGTAAACCAATGTGTATGTAGTCCACTATCTTGGGCCATCAGTGTTATCCTTTCATCTTTGGGTTTGAATTTGCCTATCCTTAACCATTTCTGCATTCAATCCTGATCAACATGGGGTTCTTTCAGGAGTTTTTTATATTTCAGATATATTTATGCATTTTCCACATTTCTTGCTTTCTCATTTGATCCTTCCCCTTATATTCCTTCTTTTGTTTTGTCTTGTTTTGGCATATTCAGTTACTGCCTGATAATTATCTACTTCTAGTCTGATTTCCATTCTCGCTTGTTGCCGATATGATTTTGCTGGACTAAGAAGGGTAGTCATCTTAGATTTATTCTCAAAAAGTGGTCTGTGTGCTCAAACTGTCACTGATAACAAAGAGAAAGGCACAGCAAATCAGCAAGTGAAAGTTTAATGACACTCCACACGTAAAATCACCGCACAAGCAGAGCCAAACAAAAAATAATGCTGCCACAATTTCCAAACACGTTTTCGTCAGTATTCACTTCTTCAGAAATAATTAACCAGAAGGGAAGGAACAGACAGTGGAAACAATAAGCGAAGATGATATAACTACTAATGATTGTATTTTTAGTTACAAAGGTTTTAAAATATTCAATTATACTAATCTTTCTATTACAAAAACACATTTTAATTTGTTTTCTAAGGGATTTACTTTTATTCCCAGGGTCAAAGCAAATATGTTTAACTTATTGGTGGATATGAAAATGTTTGTTAGACAAAAGAATTTTGAGCTACTTTTTAATGGGGCAGAAAATAGAGAAGGTTTTAGTACTTTAAAGAAAAAGAGTATGGCAAGGATTCACAAAGTCTCCGTGTAAGAGTTATAACTCTAATAAGCAGTTTAAAGGCAGAAATTTTCAAGC
>NC_056739.1:413430101-413447335 GCF_019279795.1 Protopterus annectens
TTGGATGAGTGACTTAATCGGGTGGATCAGCTGTATGAGAGATTAAGGTACTGTCAGTTGGAGATATCCGTTTATGTGACATGACCTTTAGATGAACAGTTACAGTCAAACTGTTTCATTAAGTTTTGTTTGAACTGTGCCCTGAACAGAGAGTACTTTGTGTGATCATTTAAATCAGGTGGAAGTGATTGCCATAGTTTTGGGGCCAGTACAGAAAAGCAATTTCTAGTAGAGGGCAGCTTGAGAGAAGGGATTTGTAGGGAGACCAGATCTGGCTTTTTTGCCTTTTCTTCACTTCCTGGTAACCAACAGCTCTACTTAGCTGGTCACCTGATTCACCCATTCATTCTCTATTGTACTCTAGGTTTGCGGTTTGGATTGACTGAGGAGGTAGCATCATACTGTGGGGTGCTTGGAATTTTATGCCCTGTCCCACTGTGCTGCATCCAGGCTCATTCTTAGGCTTCAACCATTGTGAGTTAAGAGTACCTCTTCTGTAGTCATGTGCCTGTCTGAGGCCCTACCCACAAGGCACATACAATGGGGCACTGTGAGGCTGCACCCCACCTCCTTGTCTTCATCTACTCTGCAATCCTGCCTTTTGCTGGCCTGCCATGAACTCCTCATTGCTAACTCGAGCCCCAGCACCACTACAGCTATTCTCCTCCCCTGTATGTAATTCCCATCTCCTTTCCCACCTTCTCCCCAGAGAAACAGAGGTAAGTAGGCACTTGTCTTCATTCCTCTCTCTCCATTCATTGACTTCTCCAAATTCAGGGCCGCTAATTGAACCCCAGTCATCTGGGTCATAGACAGGACTCCTTAACTCTATACCATGGAGTACACTTGCTTTGGGAAGGTGATACAGGGAAAGGAATAGGATGATGAGAGGAAGTAGAATGTGATCTGAGGGCTCTGAAAGAAGATAAGATGTAGCAACCAAACAGGAACTGGCAAAGGAAGGAACGAAGGATCATGTGAATGGACAGGTTGTGGAGTCAGAGTTATGTTGTCCTTCTATAATCAAGAAAGGAATAGCTGAGAAACCAAAAACAACTACAAGCGAATACACCTGCTTCCGTAGTGTAAAGGATGACAGAATCACTTCAGAATCAAGAGCTGTAAAATTTCTAGGGCAGAATGGGTTGCATAGCAGGTTTCACCAGAGGCGTACAAGCAAGTATATCCTACTGGACTGATTTGATCTAGTTCTGTGACTGGATCATCGTGGAAGTAAGGTAGAGGTAACCCTGTGGATGTAATTTATATAGATTTTAGAAAATCATTTGGTTTGGCCCTGCAGTGCAGGTTTCTTGGAAAGATAAAGGTGGCAAGAGAGTGTAGAAGACTATGTGGATATGCGAGTACGGTGTTAAACAATAAGAAAAAAGAGGGTGCTATTCAGGGTGAAGTTCTTAGAGGCTTCTAGACTGTAAACCTGAAGTAAAAAAAATTCCAAAGCAGAAAATACTGAACCTGTAATCTCAAATACAGGATATTTTAGTTAATTCCAATGGTAATGTATCACATATGTGCAGTAATAGCCACTGTTAACACACAAAAGGAAAAAAAATAGTATCATCCCTCACGGCCCTGTTGTTTGTTCTGATGCTAAGGTTATACTATGTTGCAGGTAAAAATAATTCACCAATGTGAGAGTGTTCAATCTCGCCATTTGTTCTTACACCTGGGTTCGGAGCCGATCCTCGGCTCCGTGTTAACCGCAGAAAGCTCTGCATCGAAGAAGCTGAGACCACCCTATCTCCCCACAATTCCCTCTGCCTTTACCTCAGATTTAGTTTGCGCTGCAGCGTCAGCATCATTTTTGATGAGCTCGGACCACCTGACAGATAAGATTACTTTATCTAACAATTTTAGATAATTTTTTCTCTAGTTTACCCTTAAGTTTTTGTGTGTGTGTGTGTGTAGTGAGTCGAGGGCTTTCTTCGAGTACGTATATATTTTTATATATATATATATATATATATATATATATATATATATATATATATATATATAAAATAAGTTAGTTCCCTCGGGGCCTACCCCACCATCTAAACTTACTTATAAGACTTATATAAGTTATACAAACTACTACTGGATTTGACAAACTACCAGATTTGACTGAATTTACTGGCTTTGACATTACTGTTGACTTTTACTGTATAGTGTTACTGGATTTGACTCTTATTGTAATTATGTCTGAGAAAGCTAAGTCAGGCTTCAAACGGTGCCAATGTAGACAGAAAATGTCTGTCACAGACAACCATAGTTCCTGCGTCTACTGTCTTGGCCCTCTCCATCTGCAAGAAGACTGCTCCATTTGTCATTCTTTCAGTGGAAGGGTCATGACAGATAGGCGCAGGAAACACATGGATAGAGGCCTTTTGAAGCCTGCATTCCAAGAGGCTCTGGATGCATCGGACCAGACATCTAAATCCTCGAAGGAATCGAAGACGCCGGAGCCCATGTCATCGGCTCGAGCTCTTCATTTAAAGTTCGCTCACCGGTTCCACAGACCGGGGCCGAGTGTTGAACTTTGTCTGTTACCGAGCCTCGAGTCTTGGAACCGGTGGCGGACTTCCACCTCCTGTGCTCTTGAGGTCGGCTCCGTCTTCGATTCCTTCGGCGTTCTTCTAGGCCCCTCCGACACGATGTAGACCGCGTGGTGCAGAAATTAATGGAGAATACGGCCTTGTCCAAACTCATCTCAGTCTCTTCCCAGTTGGTGTCGAGACTTCCCTTCTCTCCATTTGTTCCTCCTCCGAGACCTATTCAGTCTTCGGAGCCGGGAGAGGCTGATCTGATGATCGTGGAGCCCTCGGTGCCAGAACCGTCCTTCTCTCGGTCGGCACCGTTCACCTCGACTCCGGCGGACCTATTACGGAATCAGCGGCCGACGATCCATCCTTGGTTGGGACCGAGAGTCGGACCGATGTTTTGTTCCGACTCTCCTCTCGGTGCCTCGGCTTGGATCGACTCGCTCCATCCTCGGGGTCATGCCTTGGTTCCCATCGGGAATCCTCCACTTTCTTCAGATCCAAGGGATTCTCGACCGGGACCCGGGACGCCTTCGACCTCATGAGGAAGGTGTTAGAAACTCAGACAACCACTTCTGCAGAAACAGCTTCTCCTTCCCATAAGGGCCCGTTATCCTCCTCTGCACCTGACTCACGTCAAAGCGTCGAGCACCGGTGTCTCAGCCCCCCCAGAGGCCTCTCTTCCTCGGAGGCTTCATGGATGCCCCGAGGAAGTTCCGAGGAAAGTTTGTGTAAGAGGAGACACTTGGATTCTCCACAAGAATCCTTGACATGACACTGACTTAGATGAGTCAGAAGGGTCCCCAAATCACCCTCAGGATGTCTCCTTTTCTGACATCCTGGAGATCCTAAAACAGAGAGGTGATTGGCAAGCCCTACCCCCTTCTGAGGATGAGTCAGTCTTGCTGAAGGCATTCGCACTCGCCCTTCCTCCTCCTGGGTCACTCCGCCCCTTTGATGAGTTGATGGAACTGATTGCTCGAAGGGCATGGGAGACACCTGACACAGTGGAGCCAGTCCCTAGAAAGCCTAATAAATATATTACTGCCCCCTCAAGACAAGGCTTATTTCACAAAAGGAGTTCCAGTGGGCTATGGTGGTGGCAGCGGCCACTAAAAAGGAGATGTCTGAATCTTCCTCATCTGTCCATCACGCCTAACAGAGATTCTGGGACTATGGACAGGTATGGGAAGCGCATTTTAGTTCAGCGGCTTTTCCATGCGATCGCTGAACTATTTGACCCATTTCACCACACGGGTGCCAGAGCAGGTTTACAGGGATCTAATCAAGAGTTGCGAGATACCCTCCAGGGTACTACAGATGCTGCTGTCTCAGAGAAAGTTACAGCACAACTCAATACCCTTACATCTGTTGTGAACTCGTCCATGAGGCTCATCTCATATGCAGCCGAAGGATAGAGTAGGGCTCTTGACTTCAGTGATTGCTCTTCGAGACAATCCTGGATGCGCTTATGTACTTTTGTGGAAGCCTTCAAGTCTTCCTTTACTAATGCCCCATTTGATGGTGCCACTCTCTTTGGCCCAAAAGTAAAGGAGACCCTTACCCAGTGTGAGCAAGAGGGAAAGACTCTGTCTGCTGGCCGAGTCCGTTTTCCACCCTGATCCAGACCGCACCCCAAAGGGCAGCGTGGTGGAAAAATGTGGTTTGAAAACCTCAAGGCTCTTTCCCAGGCACACAGGGTGATGCCCCTCAGAGGCAGGAGGGCAGAGGTGGAAGACGATAAGCCCTGGTGGCAGAGGGGTCCAAAACCAAGGTGACAGGGATACACTCCCGGAAACCTTTCCAGCACTCCTGAGAGGAGGCCCACTGTCCTGCTCTGGAGGCAGTCGGTCGCTTAGCTTTTATACCCTCAGGCCTGGCAAAAGTCTTACAACAGACAATTGGGTAAAAGCATTGTTACCAGAGGTTACAGAATTCCGTTCCTATTACCCCTATTCCTCAGAAAAGACCCCAGATGTACCGCCGCCTATCTGCGAGACCCTGCAGCTATAGAAATTTCAAAGCTGCTAGAAAAAGATTCATCCAACCAGTCGGGCGAACCAAAGAGGATTCGGAACTTACTCAAGGTTCTTTTTGTTCCAAAAGACAGGGGACTGGAGGCCACCTGGACCTAAGCAAACTCAATACCATCGTCAAGAAAGAAAGTTCCGATGGTCACGCTCAATCGATCCTTCCATTCTTACAGAAGGACGACTGGATGTGCTCAATAGATCTAAAGGACGCGTACTACCACATCAAAATGGCCAGGGCGTCCAGGGATCACTGCGCCTCGGCTGGGAGCCAGTCACTTTCAGTTTCGAGCCCTGCCCTTGGTCTGACCTCAGCCCCCAGGGTTTTCACCAAATGTATGGCAGTGGTAGTGTCTCACTGAGACGCCTAGGATTCCAGGTGTTTCCATATCTGGACAACTGGCTCCTTACTGCCACCACCGAGCCGACTGATTCAGGCCAGGGATTACACACTAGAACTCTGTGTTCATCTCGGAATTTCCGTAAATTTCAAAAAATCTGTATTACAGCCATCACAGCATATCTCATTCATAGGAGCAGAATTGATACGCGTTGCTTAATTCTAAGGCTTCCTCAGAAAGAATAGCCTCTACAAAATCATATATCTCTTCTCCTGTTGTCCAAAACTCCCCAGCAAAACTGGTTCTGAAAGTTTTAGGTCTCATGGCAGCTTCCCTCATTGCGATACCCTTGGGAAGACTGCACATGAGAGTTCTTCAATAGCTGCTATTTGCACAATGGTCGCTCCAACAGTTACCCTGACACGAAATTCACATCACGAACATCTGCAAATCGGACCTGTCTTGGTGGCTTCAGACTTGCAACCTCTCCGGCGGCCGACCATTTGTGCTACCCACGCCGACAGCTACGGTGACCACGGACGCTTCCCTGATAGGGTGGGGGGGCATCTTTCAGGGACAGACAGTCCAAGGCGAATGGACCAAATTGGAGTACAATCTGCACATCAATGTTCTAGAGATGAGGGCAGTGTTCCTAGTGTTGCAACAGTTTTCTCCCCTTCTACCTCTAGGGACCATTACAGTTCAGTCGGACAACATGTCCGTAGTCTGGTACATAAACAAACAAGGGGGAACCAAGTCTTATCAACTATGCAGAGAGGCCATGAGAATTTGGCAGTGGGCAGAGTCCATGGGTCGCTTTCTGATAGCAACGCATATCCCGGGGTTATCCAACGTCATAGCGGACAGGTTGAGCAGAGCCATCCTGTTACCTCACGAGTGGTCCCTCAAACGATCAATTATGGACAAGATATTTCACAGGGCCAGCCTTGCTGCGATCTGTTTTATGCTCCAATGAACGCCAAATGCAGAAGCTACTTTGCCCTATTACCCCGCCAGGGAAGTCCCCAGGGGCGCGCTCTGATTCACGATTGGCCCCGGGTCTCCTGTACGCCTTCCTCCTATACCTCTGATTGCAAAATTTCTACAGAAAGCCAACAACCTGGAGAGGACAGTTATCCTCATTGCCCCATTCTGGTCTCGTCAAATTTGGTTTCCTTTTCTTCAAGCACACCAAATTCGGGAACCCTGGATCCTGGACCCGGAGCCGGATCTACTGACTCACTCGTCAGGCTCCCCACCTGCCGCTTCTCTCCCTCAGACTAGCAGCTTGGCTGCTCCGCCTCCCTCTTAGCCAGGTCTGATCTTCTTTCCCCTGCGGTTCAAAATATTCTAGTGGCTTCTCATAAGGCTTCCACTACAAAAATTTACACTAGTAAGTGGTAGCGTTTTGTACACTGGGCAACTACACAACATTTGGATCCCGTAATAGCCCTACTGAACAAAGTCTTGGAGTTTCTATCCGTACTATTTCACCAAGGAGCTTCTCCTGCTACTTTGAGAGTTCAATTGGCTGCCATTTCAAACTTTCATGTGGGAGAAAATGGGGCGCCTATTATGGCTCATAGACTTTGTAAGGCCTTTCTAAAAGGGTCTTTCCATATCAGGCCACCAGTCAGGATTCCTACATCACCATGGAGTTTGAACCTTCTATTATCACAGCTAATGCTACCACCCTTTGAACCAGCCTCTTCCTGTTCTTTGAAGTTTTTGTCATGGAAAACCCTCTTTCTGGTAGCTATCACATCAGCCAGACGGGTATCGGAACTTCAAGCTCTTTCCATTAAACATCCATATTTGATCTTTCATCCTGATAGGGTATCTCTACTAATCCATCCTTTTCTTCCCAAAGTTTGCTGGCCAATAACATTAATCAGTCCATTGAGCTCCCACATTTTCAAGAACCATTCCAATAAGTTGGAATATATGTTACACAAGTTGGATGTTCATAGACAACTCAGGTTTTACTTGGATAGAACAAAGGATCACAGAAAAACAGATCAACTCTTTATAGCCTTTGCGGACAGCAGAAAGGGCATGGCAGTTACGAAACGAAACCTTTCCAAATGGCTATCCGATTGTATTATTTTTGTTTATGCTGCTTCTGAGCAGAGCTTACCTGTCAAGCCCAAAGGGCATTCCACTAGATCAATATCTACATCCCTGGCTCATGCGGCCCGCCTACCATTGGACACTATTTGTGCAGCTGCCACTTGGTCATATACATTCATTACTTATTACAAAGTGGATAGGGTTTCCAGGGACAGGGCAACCTTTGGTTCCACTGTGCTCAGGAACGTTCTTCCGTGAGTTTCTCAGGATCACGGAGCTAGGACGCCACCCAGGTGTAAGAACAAACTGAGATTGAACACTCTCACATAGAAGTTATGTCCTTACCATAACGTTCCATGTGGAGTGTTCATCTCGCTTTGTTCTTACATTCCCACCCTCCCACCCTCAGGAAGAACGTCCAGTTTAGGTGTCTGGTTTGGTTCTCCCGCTTCTGTTTCTCTCAGTTGTTACGGCTGTTGTTCAGCTATGCCTTAGCATGTATGTTGTATGATTACTCCCGTTAGGTTCTGGTTTGTTTGCAAACTAGATCTGAGGTAAAGGCAGAGGGGAATTGTGGGAGATAGGTTGGTCTCGAGCTTCTTCTCGATGCAGAGCTTTGCCAAGCTGCCGACACGGAGCCGAGGATCGTCTCCGAACCCAGGTGTAAGAACAAAGGCGAGATGAACACTCCACATGGAATGTTATGGTAAGGACATAACTTCTATTTTCTGTTTGAAAATGTGCCCAGTTTTCTTCTGTGACTTCAGAGCATAGAACACTTAAGAGTATTGGGGTGCCACAACCTATCTCATGTGGATGTTTGGGGGAGATGGTGGTTTCCATCCTGCCTAGAATAGGCTGTATGATGGTCTGCTTTACTGTTTTCTTTCATTTCTGCATATCTAATACGTAAGTGTAGTCTGTGTTATTCAAGAGTTTTAACTTTTGGGATTGTTTGCTTTCTGACTTAATTTGTCTGTTTTCATTTTGATATATTCTGATTCAGGAATTTGAAACAAAAACCTTTGAGATGGACAAGTGTTAATGTTCCAGGTTCTGCATGAGCTTGTTCTGGGTCCACGTCTTTTCATATGTTTGGCTATTACTTCTAGGCATTATGTCCTGTAGGGGATAGAAAATGCATCAATACCTTTAAAGATACAAAATCTGTGGAGTAAGTAACAGATGGGGAATAAGTCTAAAGAGGTCTGCAAATGAGTCAGGGGACATGGGTTAAAAGGTGCCAGTTTCACCTCATCCAATCCATGTTGTACATGGAAGAGTATATGCAAGGGTAGAATATGCATTTGAGAGAGTCAGGCTAAAATGCCTAAAACAAGAAAACTAACTAGGGTTATAGCTACAGAAAATGTAAGCCATTAAAGCAGGGAGGGAGGGAGAGGATGTTTGCACAGTAAGGCATCAGTCAGAGAGAAAGGATGTGTGCAGTGGCAAACTGCCTTATGGTAGATAGAGCTCCTGGGTTGCCCCTTAAGAAGGACTTATTTCTTCACTGGCCTTTCCTGGTTAATAAAGGTGTAAAATAAATGGTGCATATGCATCTAGGTAAGCAGAATTCAGAGTTAGGAAGGTGGCAGTGCTCTGTTATCAGACAGTGGTCAGGTTGCAGTTGGAATAATTCATACCTTTCTGTAGACTTTGTATGGAAGGGAAGTTCACAGTGCCAAAGGTGTACAGAGTACTGTGGTTAATAGACAGAAGGTATTACTTGCTAGGAGAAGCTGATGGAGCTTGATCTTTTTTCTTTCACTGAAAAGTTGGAGAAAGAGGGCCAAGTGGTATGGCTTTATAAGGTCATAAGTACTAAATGTCATGTGATGACATTGAACAAGGTCAACAAATAGGACAGGAAAGTTAGAGTACAGGGGATGCTAGATAGCTATAATCGGTTACTAAAATAGGAGACAGGAGCCAAAGTACTTGGGGACTTTAAAGTATTATGGGATTACTAAATATGAAAAAAAAGAAGAGTGCATCTGCTTCAGGCTAGCTGCATCACTTGGAGAACACACGACAGATGGAGATTGGAGATGCCCTGTATTCCAGCCATGACTAAGGCTTGAACTCCATCCTACTTTTTGTTAGACTTACTAAAAACCCACGCATCTTCAAAAGTAAACAAACAATTCCATAACTATTAGCTGTGCTGCTGTTACACTCCAGGGTAAGATTACAAAATAACACTATCACCATAACAAGTGCTGTACTTTAAATTCTCTTAAACCACCTCTGCACTGAAACTGTGGGATTGTTTAAACACTCCTGCAGTATTTTGCTTGTACCTACAAACTGCATTATATTCATTGCTGTTATTTACTGTTGCATGTTGTGGCAGCATTTCTCTTCTGGGGTCAGTGATGATCTCAGATAGGATCACAAAAACTGTACCTGCATGAGACATCATGGGAGGCAAGTTTTTATGTTTCAAAATACAGAGTCCAACTGACTTCAGGCAGCTAGGTGAGATTGTATTAACAGGTTACAAAGTAGAATCCAGAACATTTGCTCCCTAAGAATATTGTCTGTCCCTCTGGATTAGAGTTAATGCAACCTTATAACAAAGTCATAAAGTATGTTACCCAAAGAGGAACGTGGGTAAGGGTTGTGTTCTATGCTGTTTTTGGAGCCTGGACACCCATTTCTAGATCTGTTCAGGTTTCAGAATGCTAACTCTGCAGGTCCTCTTGTGATCACCCATGGTTTGAAAGATACCTACGTATAACCAGTATATTGTTATTCACAATAAGTGCAGGTTGTTCCTGAATATGAAGGAAGGACAAACACATTACTAGTTCCCATTGTTCCCATTTGGTCTTTCTATTGTGCGCAGAATATTCCTCAAATACTGACATGCCATTAAAGGTGTATCTCTAAGGGATTTCTTTTTAAACTGTATCCTTGAGAAACCGACGTTGTTATTATTGATTCCTTATCCAATATTGTTAAATACATTTTATATAATTTTAAAAAAAAAGTTTTTTTCTTTCCAAGAAGACATTCTGCTAAGGTGCAGAAAAATAAAAGCTTATAGTCGTGTGCAGCAGTTTGGCCTTACTCTTTTGTACTCTCTGTAATGCCCCAGACCCTTATTGCCAAAATAATACCAAGGAAATACCCTCTTGTACCAGGTTTCTTAGGAGATAGGATTAAAATAGCGTTGTACACTTACACGTACGCATCACAAATACCAGAAAAATGTTTTTCTGTCACAAGTTCCCTTCCACATTCTAAAACCCAAGAGTTTGCCCTGTGTTACGCATATTTACCTCCTCCTTTTTCAGTTGCCCCCTCTGTTTACTGCAGATATTTTCCCTTATGGGCATTACCGGTCTCCCTCACATCTTTACCATGTCCTAGTGCTTTCATTCATCGTATATTCTTGTGTCTTCCAAGAATCACTGAAAGTTTATTGTGTTACCTCTCCTTGTACCTTAACTCTTAGTTTATTTTAATTTTAATATTCCTGGTTTATACGCATGCCATGATGTATACAACTTTTTTTGTTTCCTTTCTCAGTCTTTCAAGCATTCTTATAGTGACCCATATCTGTCATGGATGTTCCCGTACAACTAACAATTTACCAGATACTGTTGATGTTTACCATAAGGTTTGCTGCTGCAAAATTATACAACATGATGGTTGATGTCACAGGCAAAAGTTCTTTTGGGCATTCTTGCAAAGGCCAAAACACCCTATGCCGTGGATGTCATTAGGATGAACACTGTAACAGGGAGAGGTGCCTAATCTCTCTCTCCAGTTTTTTTTTTTTGCAAATGTCATTCAGACGTCTGTCTGTTAGTATCAGTCAGGTGCATTCCATAATAAGTACTCATTTGGGGATTTTTTTCCCATTCTACCTTTGTGGAATATTTGCATCGTATTGTTAATTGCCTGTTAAATCTGTAACTTTGAACTGTTTAAGAAGCCAGCATCATCCCCAGGAAATGCCACTAAGTATGCTTGTGGCTAACAGGCTTCACTCAACAATTTTCACCTTCATGTTTTTTCCTACAGGCCTTCAAATCAAGTATTAGAGTGTTAATTCTGTGCATTATTAAACAAAAAAAGAGACTTGTGTGAAGAGTATGAACTTGATTGCTTTCTTAAAGCATGAAAGTCTCTTGCTTTGGGATAAAGGGTGGCCATCCCTGAAACTGGGGGGGGTGAGTCTTCTGCACAGGTGGTTAGGGATACCAAATATATATAAAAAAATAGCTGTGGAACCATCTGCACGTAAGCAGAGCCTTTGTAAACCCATCTGCTCTGCTAGGGCTTGAGGGTGTGTATTCCACAGAGGCACATGTTTGTCAGTCCTCAGCTTTAGCATAAATTTGTGATGCATATTCCTCCCTGCTTGCCAATTCCCCTGTGGGGGCTGACAGTAGATACTAACGCCTCAGTCTCTTCTAACATTTTGATGTATTAGTGCTGTCACAAATAGATGCTGGCTCCCAGGCACTTGCTTTTGACCAGTTACTTTCTTGTGCTGAGACAGGCCACTCCCTGTACAGATATACCACCCCTTTTTGTTATGAGCAGTATGGCTCTGGGAAGAAACCACCTTTGATTTTTTTTTGTAAAAGAAATTTAAAAAGGTTTGACCTTCCAAGCTGTACCCAGTGAGCCTGTTACCTTACACATTAGTTCCACTGATGTGTGCCCCAGACATGCCTGTCTCTGTCTACGAGCATTTCACAGAGGAATGTTACAGTATGGTAGATGATTCATATTCCTTTATCATTGCTTGCTAAACCCTCTGTGTCTGGTTCAGCCCTTTCCCATCAAAGAAAGGAGAGAACCATCCTGAGTTCTTGTCCAACTTGTCTGTAGACAAACAAAAGTCTTTTTTTACCCAGATTCACTCATTGCTTGCATGGTTATGATACAGGTGGTGATGAGTGCTTGTCCTTGGGTTTCCACTCAGAGGATATCTTGTGGGAAACATTTAATTTACTATGGTAACACTTCAAATTGGGGGGGGGGGTCCATAGAGCTGTTCTTTTCTTATAAGTATTATTTTGTTTTGAAGAACTAATCCAACTGCTGTTCCCCCAGTTATACAGACTTTTAAAGATACCTGCCTTTTAAAGTGTCTTGCTAAATCCTGACAGAGATTGAGACAAAAAAATAAATGGCTAATCCTGTGGCCATTTTTAAATGCAAGAACACTCACCCATCTACCTACTTAACTGAATAAACAACTTGAAACTTCGTCAAGGCATCTTTATTCCTGCCACAGATAGAGAGAGAGAGAATTAGTCTCCTAGGTCTGCTAGCTAAGTTAATTTTATCTGGAGTAATCCTTTGTACTCTATTTCATATTCAAGGAGCACAAAAGATTCTTCCATTTCCTAGTGGCATCAGACATTTCCTGTTCACCTCATTACCCTTTGGGCTTTCCACTGCTCTCAGTTATCTACAAAGTGTTTAGCTCCAGTCTTTTGTCCGTCTCTTACTACAGGATATCCATATTTGTCTATACCTACCTGTTTTACCAAATTATAGGAAGAGTTAAGTGTGGCCTTGAATGACATTGTCCAGTGCTTTACCAAAATATGGATAGCTCTTAACATATGGAAGACTTTTTCTCAACCTCTAACAGCCAGCTTCTTAGGAGCGATCATGGACTGTCAGAATTGCAGAGCATCTCTTCAAAATGAGAAAAAAAAACAGTAGTGTGCAGTTCACTGTTTTCAAGGCTCCCACTCTGCCTTCTGTGACTTTTATTACTCTGAAAGCTGTAGTTTCCATGTGCTTTGTGATTACTGTAGTTTGTTTGGTGAGTTTATATGTGAGGAACCTGTATTGATAACTGTGGAGTCTGTATTGGCAACATGTGCATCCATGAGAGGACAGCCCTCTTTGTCCACACACCCACAAATAATTGTACTGGTGGATAGTTCTGGTAAACACCAATCTGGAAATGCCTATTGGCAAGTCCAAATGGGACCAAATTCTAATCTTGTATGCATTTCAAACTAGGCTAGCAGTATCTCTGTTTCCTAAGGATGCAAGGCACTGTAACAGGGTCAAAGCCAAGTACATCAGAAAAAAGAAAGAAATAGCTGCTGGTGGTCATTTTTGTGCTTCAAGTGTTTAGACCAGTGTTATGACTAGAGGTCCTCAGACTGCCGTAGACAATGCCATGATGATGTGGTGTATCAACAGGCAGGGATGCACGTTCATTCTTACCTGCTGAGTACACTAGATATTTTGGCCAGAGATGTAGTTTCAAAGAAGAGCATTTAGTTACAGTCCATCCTTGGTGTACCATCTCAGCAGATCTGCTTCAGTTCCCAAGAGTGGAAGCTGAACCTAAAGGCCTTCAAAAAACAGATCCGATTTGTAGCCATCTAGAGATAGTGTTTGCCTCCCCCACTGAACTACCAGATTCCCTTTGGTCTCATCTATGCTTTCCCAGGTCTGCCTTTGATAGTAGAAGTGCTTACGAAGGCTATATGCAGGATAAAACTAACCTGATGTCAGTGACTTCTGTAGCTAAGACAGCCGTGTCTTCCCCCTCCCCTCCTCCCATGGGTTTGACAAAAAGGTTCTCAAAATTGTCTTTATGCTATTAAGGGGTTATAATTTTCTCAGACCCGAGACAACATTATCTTTCTCTTTCACATTGTTCTGTACCATTTTTCTACAAGATAGCTTTACTTCATAATAAAATTTCTCTTCTTGCCTCTGTTTACACCAGCCATCTGCCTATGTCTTCATGTTGCACTTGACTCAGACTTAAAAAATACAGGGTGCCATGAAGAAATGTAAGGCAGTGCTGATCAGCACTCAAAAAGGCTGTAGCAAAGGTGTGAAGAATGTGATTTGTATACTGAAATCACAGTTGTAGTACCTTGGAAAATTCTTACTCTGAGATACAATAATTCTGGAGTTAATATAAGTAGAAGGGGTGTAGGAGGAGCCCCCTGCGCAAATGATTTTAAAATGTCTCATTGAGTTTCATTTCTTTTTTATTTAGCTCAGACATGCTTTCTGGTTTTCAGCCCTCACTTTTCAGCAGCAGAATTGTTTCTTACATCAGTTTCTCCACAACTCTTTTGTCTGTCGTTCATCATTCTTCACCAGTCTGCTCTTATCAGTACCTTTCATCTCTTTTTTTTTTCCTTCTTAATTGTAATTCCCTTTCTGTCATTCCATTTGAATATTTCCCCGTGACTTTCTTGTACTTAGTTTTAACTACTAATTTTAATGTCTATATTCCATCTGTGTATTTCTATTTATTACTTTTCTCACTTCTTAAAAGCCTGTACTATCTCCCCGTGCATTCATTTGTGCAGTCACTTGTTCTTCATTTTTATAAATATTGCTAAAACCAGTTTACTTACCGTCTGTTTCTCTGTTGTTTTTTTTTTCCCAGACTTGCATATAATTATGTATTGGATTGAGATGCTGTACAAAAACTTGGATTTTGCTTGTTTATGATTGCTGCATTACGTACCATAGTACTGCTGCACCCCTCTCAAGGTTCTCTAGCCTGCCATTTGCTCCCTGCTGCATTACATACCATAGTACTGCTTCACCCCTCTCAAGGTTCTCTAGCCTGCCATTTGCTCCCTGCTGCATTACATAGCATAGTACTGCTGCATCCCTCCTGCTGCTCCTCCTAGCCTGCCATTTGCCCTGCTGCATTAAGGCACGATAGGGGTACTGCTTCACCCCTCCTGCTGTCCTCACTGCCATTTGCTCCCTGCTGCATTACATAGCATAGTACTGCTGCATCCCTCTCAAGGTTCTCTAGCCTGCCATTTGCTCCCTGCTGCATTACATACCGTAGTATCGCTGCACCCCTCTCAAGGTTCTCTAGCCTGGCATTTTCTCCCTGCATACTGTTGCCTTTTGATACTGTGTGACCATAACTGTTGCTCACTGCTGACCATGCCAAGCATACTGTAAGTAGTAATTTTCTGTGTGCACCTCTGTTCACATCCTGTGTCACTGCACTCAGCTGTTAATAAATTTGTGACTGTTATAATACAGCAATGCACCACTCCAAACCCATTTGGTCAGTGGGAGTTCTTAATGTTACCTGAAGGACATCCACACACAAACTGGTAAAGTATATATTCTTTTCTTCATATCTTGCTTTTTTGTGCGGTTCTGTTGTTAGAACATCAACTTGAGTGTCTTTGTGTTTAATTTGTTATATACGGTGCCTCTACGGACCCTGGTAATTGCCGCCCCATAAGCTTGTGCCACTGGGGCCCAGTCTGCAAAGCCATGGAGAGGGTCACAATGGAGCTCATAAACAAAGATATAGGGACTTGGTAGACATTGGACCCGACTCCAGTTTGGCTTCGGCCAAGGGCAGATCATGCCTTTTGAACTTGGCTTACTTCTTCGAACAGTCACCAAGGCCATTGGATGAGGGAAAGGCAGTCCACACAGCCCACTCTTGACCTTGCAAAGTGTTTTCACAATACCCCACTGCATTGTAGAAAACTTACTACGAAATGTAAACCCATATACCAAGCAAGATGGGCGTAAACTGGCTAAGGGACAGAACCCATGTGAGGTTAGAGCTGGCGCCATGTCAGACTCCAAGCCGGTCGCAAGTGGTGTCCCACAGGGCTCGTCCTGGCCCCTATTGTCTCGGCATTCACTTCTGAACCATGGGCAGGTCAACATGGGAGGATTCTTTGTTGACAAAGTTTGCAGATTTACTGCAAACTGGGCGCTATAGTGAAAGTGCATCGACACGGATATCCTTCAGAAGGACTCACGGAAACAGATAGTTGTTAGAGCCATGGCCTGAAGTTAAACGCCAAAAATGTATAGTCATACCTTCGGAAAACATACAACCCCAAGTTACCATATAGGTGGCAATCCACTACACAGAAGAGGTTATCAGGGACCTGAGACCCAGGGTTGACAGTGGCCTTCTTTGACACCCACGCTGGTTAAAAGTGGTTAGAAAGACCTTCATTGCCCACCTGATCATGAAGGATTCACATCCAGATCTAGTGGAGGCGTCATTAACCCCTGTACTCTTCACTCTATATCATGACTTAACACGGACGAAAGTACACGCCCCATTCGGGATGTATCTCATCTGACATTTGGAAAGCAATCTGAGAGACCCCAAAGTTCCTCACCAAAAGGATAAGGGACTTAAAAATTCATATGCTGCCAGATTGAAGAAACTCTTAGCCTATTCAGTTGCATACTGCTTGCTCAGAGGTGGACATAGCCTCGATATACAGGGCCAGCGTCCAACCCGAAATTAATGTGGGATATGCTCCACCAAAAATCCAACCACCAAAACCACTAGAGCAAGCTAACAACTTTAGCACGGATATAAATTGGACGTGGTTGGGAGGGATAGATTTATCACTCAGAGACTTGTGCTGTGGAATAAAAATCCCACCATGTGGAGGCAGTAGAGCACTCCGCTGGGTTTGTTCAAGAGAAATTCTGACCTGTGGATGGAGATTGTAGGTTTATCCTTGGAATCATCTCTAAAGTCACCAAGGACAGAGGCAGCACAACAAACTAATGGGCACAGTATTTTTTCATATAAGGGGTGGCGTAAGCCACAAAAATTTGGGCTAGGCTTATAAATGCCTTAGGGCAGATAGCCTAGTATAAACCTATGAACCTATGATGTAATGATAGTATTTTGTGTAAAAGGTTCATTGTTTCTGGGGTACAGACTGTGCTGTATTTTATGTAAAAAGTTCATTGTTCCTGAGGTACAGATTGTGCCCTGGCAATTAGATTGACTAAATAAACAGCAATTAATCACAGATGATTCAATCTCTAATAACTGCAGAAAGAGCTAACCATACACAGACACCCAAGCTAAACTTGATTGTGAGTACTGCAGCCCTCAGGCAGGCCCCCTTGCCTCACAGCCTTAATGTACATCCGCCAAACATAGTTAATCTCTTACCATCATCGGCTAGCACAACCTTTAATATGGCAGTCTCCTGCATAGTATATATGTATGTTTTCTCTAGTATGATTGTCAAGTTTGCTTTTAAAGATTTTCGGCGTTTCTCTCATTTCCTTCTTGATCCTAGGGAAGTAATATTCCATACCTCAGGATACTTTGGCTAATGTAACAGTCTGCTTTTTTTAGTTCCATTCATTTTCAGAACATTCTCCTTTTTCTCATTCTTACAGGTTGATCTTTAAATGGAAAAAAAGTAGGTCTTTCCTTAACACTTCTCTATAAGCCTTAAATACTAGGCATAATTTATCTCTTTACT
>NC_056739.1:413447835-413465335 GCF_019279795.1 Protopterus annectens
CTGGGGACCCAAGCTGATAGCAATCTCTCCTTTGACAACCACATTGCCAAAGTGGTTAGAAAGACCTTCTACATAGCCCACCTCATCATGAAAGGATTCACATCTAGATCAAGAGAGGTAATCGTGCCCCTTTATTCATCCCTCATCAGGCCCATTATAGAATACAATGCCCCCTTTGGGATGTACCTTACCTGACACCTGCAGCAATTAGAAAGACCCCAAAAGTACCTCACCAGGAGGATCAAGGGACTAAAACAGATGCCATATGCTGCTTGGTTAAAAAAACTCCAGCTCTACTCAGTTGCATACCGCCTACTTCGAGGTGATCTATGCCTGACATATAAAAGCTATGTCCAACCCAGAATTAATGGACATGCTCCCCCTCAGTAAATCTAAATCCCTTAGAGCCACGTGCTCGAGGGACTTGAACCTCAGCACAGAAATAAACAGAACATGCTGGAGGGACAGATTCATAACCCAGAGGCTCCCTTCGCTCTGGAATAGAATTCCAATTCATGTTAGGCAGAGCACCTCACTGACTCTCTTCAAGAAGAATCTTGATGAGTGGATGGGGGATCATAGGTTTGTCCCGGGGATTACTTCCGTGTCACTATTAGACAGAGGCACAGTAAACTAAACTTTAAAAAGGGCACAGTATACTCAAATCAAGGGGTGGCGTAAGCCAAACACAATCGGGCTAGGCTTATAAATGCCCCAGGGCAGATAGCCTAGTATGAACCTATGAACCTATGAACCTAATAGGGATTTCGACATTTACAAAACATTGCACATAAAATGTCACAGAAATTGCATAATGATGCAGAGTTTTCCACCAGTCCACTCTATTTACAGGGACTCGGTAATACAAGGATTTTTTTATCAGCATACCTTTCAAGGACGTTAGGCACACAGTGATAAACTACATTATTTTTGTCATACTTACTAAACATATTGATGGTAAATATATCAATATTTGGAATAACTGAAGTTTCAGGCTAAATATTAAAAGATTTGACTTTGAATAAACCAAGAGATGCTGACTTTTATAATTCTGTCTTCACAATAGCACATTAGAGTCTGGTGTAATACCATTTGCTCACTTTTAGAGACTCTGCTTGAGGCCTTTCCAATTACAGCTGAATGTTGAGCCAGAAGCTGGTGCCAGTCTGGACTCTGCTGTATTTTCTATAAACTCTAACTCAATGCTTCAGTCAGCATTTTCTAGCTGAGATGTGACATTGTCCATCTGAAAGTCATACAGTGCACTTACACAGACTCAGTTTGCAGCCTTCAGTTAGACAATATATTTTCTTCATCTGTAGCCCAAATTATTTAACTTACTTTTCCACTTTGATTTTAAGGCTGTAAATGTTTTATGTGTAGCACATATTCAATTGATTGCTTCATTCTGAAACTAACTGATAAAGTGGCATCATAACCAATATCAGGCAAAAAATACACAGAAAGGACAGAGTCAGCACATATGTGGCACTCTTGAGATGGATTAACAGGAAGAGAAAAGTATTTTATGATGAAAGAAACATTCAAAGAAAAGTTTACTGTTGAGCAATTTGAGCTTTTTGCCACTGGCACTAGAGTAATTATTAAATACAACTAATATGCAATTGTTAAAATTTGGACTTTACTAAGTAGAATGAGAATGACAATAACAGAGCAATCCTCAATGACATTAGGCTGTCTGCCTGATATTTACGTGTATTACCGTGTCCCTGTAAAGAGAATAGAGATAAAGAGATAACTTATAAACAGAAACTAGATCATCCTTTCTTTCATGTCTATCTATCCACTCTATCTATTGACCTTTTAGGTTCTGGTTTAGGTAAGTACTAGGCTAACTACCCTTCTAGGCCATTTTAAACCTAGCCAATTAACCTCAAAGGTGAGAATCAAATCATGTACCTTGTGCCTGCAAAATAAACACCTTACCCATTTTGCCAACCCACAACCCTTTTTAAGCATATCAGTCCTTATATCAATGCTGGAATTAGTATGACATCCCTTATCTTCAGGACAGAGTGTGCAACTTTAAAACTACAGTAGTGAACGAGACAAAAGGAGGCAAGCAGATGCCAAACACCACCAGCTCCATGGCATATCCAACCTTTGCTGGCTTTAATATTTGTCTTAAAAAGTTCACAAACTAAGTGGCTTACTGTAGTGTTGCTGAGAATGGAAAAATGGATATGAGAATATACAAAATCAGTGAGACAAGGATGCAGAAAATGAAAAGGAGGTAGAGCAGATGTGTTTCTGAGTTAAATAATTATACTGATAACATTTATTAATTAACACAGCATTTTGGGATGTGTTTTACTTAAAAAAAGTTTGATACCCATATTCTTTCACTTTTGACCCATTCATTTTCTTTAGCCTGGCAAAGAAAAAACAGCACAGATACTATGTGGTCTAGTGAAAGGGCATGCATATGGTATCGTGGACATCAAAGAGGTGCAGCTCAGCAGAGACCTGATTTCTTGGTTCAGAGCTACAGAGCTTTATATGATCAAGCTGCAGAATCCCTGGAGGCCATCAGAGTGGAAGGGGTCATGGTGTTACCGGTAAGAAAGCTTTCTTTACTAGTCTGTGTGACTTTTAGTTTTATTTTGATTGCCACCATTCACACTTCTGCAATTTACTCCCTGAATATCACAAAGCCTCAGAATGCTCATAGATGGTACCTTCCCTTGTTTTTTATTGAACATGTACTTTATGAAAGTCCCGCCTTGTCTTATAGAACACGTCATGTAGCTGAGGGATATGGCAGAGTGATGGAGGATCACATAATACTGGCCTCCCAAAAAGGAAGTTAGAGAGTAAATCTGAATTTGTCAGTAGGAAAAAAAAGGCAAGCAGCAGACAAGAGTGTAAAGGGACAAGAATGTTAAAATGGAACACAGAAGAAAACTAACACTAGAACTAAAATGAGCCATGGTTGGGAGGTGGGATGTGAGTAGAGATGTAAACATGGCAATGCAAAGGTGTGGAAAACAAGTATATTTATGCAACGGCCCTGCTTGATTAAACTGCAGATCTTAAAACTGTATCATGCAGACAGAGGAGAGAATATTTGTTATTGCAATAATGGTGCCTCTGAAACCGCAGCTGTGCAATGGCTGTTCAAGGATTTATTTATTGTATCTGCTTTACTAATTTAGTGGCATTTTTAACATTATGGGTGACCTGGTCTGTAGACTCTTTTCAGTCATGAATCTGGCCTCATCTGAGTAGAACAATTCTGTCAACTTAATGTTAAGAAAAAAATCCAATGATTACAATAAATGCAGATGTTTAGTACTATCTAAAGCAGTTCAGAACCCACAAACGTAACAGATACACTGAAATAAATTAATGTTCTATACTCATGTAAGCAAGTGCAAAGTGAATTATCCATGTATTCCTATGATATTCAAAAGGCCAGGTACTGAAAAAGGTACAAACACATTTAAGGAAAGACAACTCATATTCGGTGGTGGTGAATTCCACTTTACTGGGATACAGGCTCTTGCATCACTGTAAGATCCTTTGGATGGGACATTAAGTCCCATCTGCCTGAGTGGATGGTAGTCCAGCTGGATGTAAAACATCCCACAGCAACTATTAAAAAGAATTGGGGAAGTTCCCCAATGTCCTAGCCAAATTTCTCCTTGTAGTATAAATACCACCTTGGATCTTCCCTGAAAAGAAGAAACTAGCTTTGTGTGAATAACCTGGTCACCAAAGAATAAATTAATTAATAAAATAAGATATCTGCATGGAACCAAGAATCTGAAACAGTTATTAGACAACTACAACTCCTAGCACGTGAGTATACTCAGACCTAGTGGAAGGAAAACAGCAGAATGGATGACTGTAGTTTGAAATAAAAAAAACTAAACCTGAAATATGGCTGCTCCAAGTATTACAACCAACAGAGACCCCAGAGTATCCATTTCAAACATCAAAGAAAACAGACAGTGCACAGTTTTGCAGTAATTAAAATATTAAAGTACTATTACAGAAATTAAAAAAGCTGTGTCTTTTCAAAAAAGAGATGTGGGGCAATTTATTCTTTTGGGAAAGATTGCAACGTAACCAAGTCCTCAAGAGGTGAGAGTTATGAAGTTCTCATACAGTGTTACTGATGGAAATATGTGAGCTGTTTAACAAGACAGGCCTAGGACTCATCTCTTGCTTGTAGTGAAAAAAATAATAGGTTGTTAGAACTAAATACAGATATCACCAGCTTTAAGAGCAAAATCAAAAATTATATTTGGTAACCATTTGAAATCTATTGACCTACTTTGCTGAGTCCCAATACATGGAAATCAAACAGCCAAAATTTGAGATTTACATATAATAAGTCTGAGACTGCCATTTCTAGGAATACACCCTTTACTCCTTATTAGCACATCCTGGAAGGTGATCATCTAACTACACACATACACACATGCAGAAATATATGTGTGTGTGTGTGTGTGTGTGTGTGTGTGTGTGTGTGTGTGTGTGTGTGTGTGTGTGTATATATATATATATATATATATATATATATATATATATAGAGAGAGAGAGAGAGAGAGAGAGATTTTC
The DNA here is from genome assembly GCF_019279795.1 of Protopterus annectens. NCBI lineage: Eukaryota > Metazoa > Chordata > Ceratodontiformes > Protopteridae > Protopterus > Protopterus annectens. The sequence continues at coordinate 413,452,423 of NC_056739.1, forward strand.
TAAACCAATATGACACTGTATTTTATAAGGTTTCTCAACATGAAGTAATGGTGAAGGATCAAAAAATTAGTTATGTACTCACCATAACTATGCATCTGTGTTGTCCATTTTCATTCTTCCTCAACATATGGGTCTACTATCCAGCTCAGCTGCATTTAATAGACTTTTAGATCCATCCCTTGAGCTCCTCCCTTTATCCATAATGCCCCAGTTACCCTGCAGTACTCAGATCAAGTTTGCTGCTCCAAAACAAACAGAACTAGCCTTAGGCCAAAACAGAAGGAAGGTTAGAAGGAAAGACTGGGGCTCAAACATGGAACAGAGGTTAGTCAACAAGAATAAAGTCATTCCAGGAAGAAAAAGAGAAGGGAGAAGTTGAGGAAGAATGAAAATGGACAACACATATGTATAGTTATAGTGAGTACTTGACCTTAATATTTGATGTTGTCATTTTCATCCATTCCTCAAGTGACGGGACACAGTCACCAGCTATCTGAACACTGGGTGGCCCTCTGTGATACTGCCAGTCCAGCTATCTGAAATTTTGTAAATAATCATATGTCATTTGTGAATATCAACATAATTCATATGCTTGTCTTACAAATGTAAGATAACTATATATGTGTATATTAAACTACTGGTGCAGACGTGTGTGTTTAACAGGGTTTTTACAGTACTGAGCTTGAAGGATGTGTCCACAGTGTACCCTACTGGAAAAGAACAGAAATGTATATAAACTATATACCTGTGCAAATGTATGTTTTAATTGTAGAAGCTGGAACATGCAGAGTTAACTTACAAAACTTCAAGAAAATAAGTTAAAATTAAAGTGCTTTACGATTGTGTTATCTCTCAGTTTCAGTGAAGCGGACAATGTCTAGAGATAGAGATGTTTCTATTGTCTTGGAGAAGTAATTACTAGGTCTAAAATGTGAAAGTGTTTAATTGTTTTACAAGTTCCAGTTCTCAGCAAACATCTGAGAGATGTGTATTTTTAACACAGAGATGTTAATTTCTGTTAACCTGGGAAGTGAAGGCAGGTGACAAAGAGTGATGTCATCCAAGCTGATCCAGCAAAATGTTTGATAGTATTTCAAGAACTTTCTGAAAGAGAGACTGTGTGCATTTTGTATTTTGTCTTTGACCTGGAAACATCCATCATCAGCACTTCTGCCTGCATGTTGTCTGTAAGTAAGACATAGAGCATAGTGTCCCTCTTAGATGTAGATAGGAATATAGTAAAGATTAGTTTAAATGTTTTCTGTATTTATTTGAGACTGTCCTGCAATGTTGTTTTAAAATATTTCCTGTGATTCTGAACTCTGTAGTTGCTGTGTTAATTGAGTATTGTCTTGTTCTTTTATTATTTATTATTAAATATATTTAAAACTATTTTTGTGGCTGATATTTGTGAGACATATTTAAGCTCTTAGAGTACTTGCATATGTATTTGGTGACACAGTACAGGCCACTCCTAAATAGCCTTGCAAGTCTTGGTCACACTTACCATTTGAATTTATAGTTACATAACACAGTAGAATTGGTCACCCTTTGGGAAGGGCCTTAAAGTAGCTGATAACGGGTTCTGGTGGCAGTGATAACTACCTTATGGTCTGGGCAGAAGGGAGCATAGCTAGTAAACCTGTGCCTTTCCCAGTGTGTGTATGTGTATAAATCAAATCTCAAAGTGTGTGTGTGTGTGTGTGTGTGTGTGTGTGTGTGTGTGTGTGTGTGTGTGTGTGTGTGTGTGTGTGTGTGTGTGTGTGTGTGCCAGCTCCTTGAGCAGGGACATAAAGCACTCGTTGGATAGAGAGACTGTTGGGAGGACTTGGCTTGGAACCCTGGCTAAAGACTCAACTCTAGCTGCACCAGTGGGGAGTCTTATCGGGGATTTGGAGAAAGAGGGAAAAACCAGCCCCAGACTGACTTGATCTCTGTGTGCTCTTAAAGCAAATTTTACTTTACTGTGTGTGTGTACTTGTAATACTCCCATTGTGTACATCTCTCACTATTGCCAGTGGTGAGGACTGAGGCTCCTTGATTACTGGGCCGGTGCAGGGGCATCACATATTAATTGGTGAACAGTGGTGGGATATCCTCATCACATAATTGGTTGACAGTGGTGAGTTAGCCACATCACATATTAATTGGCTTGTAGTGGTGTGGATATTGAATTCCTGTAGCCTGTGTACAGTGGTCTGAGAAAGTTCTTAAATTACTATCAAACATTACTGCTGGGTCAGCTTGGATGACATCACTCTTTGTCACCTGCCTTCTGTTCCCAGGCTAACAGTAACTATCATCTCTGTGTTAAAAATACACATCTCTTAGATGTTTGCTGAGAACTGGAAGTCATAAAACAATTAAACACTTTTACATTTTAGACCTAGTAATTACTTCTCTCCAAGACAATAGAAAAACCTCTAGCTCTTGACATTGTGTCTGCTTCACTGAAACTGACAGATAACACAATCGTAAAACACTTTAATTTCAACTTATTTTTTGAAGTTTTGTACGTCAACTCTGCATGTTCCAGCTTTTACTATTAAAACATAAATTTGCACAGGTATATAATTTATATACGCTTCTGCTCTTTTCCAGTAGGGTGCACTGTAGACACATCCTTGAAGCTCAGTACTGTACAAACCCTGTTAAACACACACTTCTGCACCAATAGTTTAATATACACATAACATATAGTTCTCTTACATTTGTAAGACAAGCATATGAATCATGTTGATATTCACAAATGACATATGATTATTTACAAAATTCCAGATAGCTAGGCTGGCAGTGTCACACCCTCATAGAAGGATATTCCAGAGTACTAGAAAACCAAATGCAGCCCTGCTTCTGGAAGTCAAATGCAATTTGTAATGAGCAATAAATGTATGAGCATTGGAACAAGTAGCTGCAGCACAAATGTCATCAATTGAAGTCATAGACCAGAAAGTGGATGAAATCACCATTGACCTAGTGGAGTGTGCTTTAGGAGGTCTGGGTAAGGGCAAACCCCCTTGACCATAAACAAAGGATATGCAGTATATCAGCCACCTGGCTAGAATAACTTTAGAAACTGGTCTACCCAATTTGTTGCTGAAGAACAAGACAAACAGTTGATCCATCTTTCAGAAATATTTTGCTCTATGGAGATAAAAGAGGAGCTGTTTATTTATATCCAAGAGATGAAGCATGCACTCACCTTTATTAGTGAACTTGTGAGAGAAAACAGGCAACTTAATGACTTGGTTAATATTTGCCTCTGAGACAACTTTGGACAAGAAGGATGGATTGGTCCATAAGGTAACTCTATCTTTGTGAATGATCAAATGTTGGGGGTTTGAACAGAGAGCTTAGAGCTTGGATACTTGTCTTGCAGATGTAATAGCCACTAGAAAAGCAGTTTTCCAAGATAAAAATTTTAAGCCAGATCTAGCCGATGGCTGAAATGCACTCTGAGTTAAACTTTGCAGTAAAACTGTTAAATCACAGGATGGAGTAGGATCCTTCATTGGGGGCTTAAGCAAAAATGTACCTTTAAGGAAAGCCTTGCACAATTCTGATGAAGCTAAAGTGGAAATATTTTCACCTGAGTGAAAGTTAGATGCTGCTGCCAACTGAACTTTGATAGTAGAAAAACTAGTCCTATCTTGAAAAACAGATGCTAAAAACTCCAGGACAGCAGGAACAGGGATGGTGAAGGGGTCTAATTCCTTCTGGAGAGCTCAAACAGAGAACCTCTTTCATTTACTTTTTTAGATCATCTTAGTAGAGGCCTTCTTGGATGATAGTAATGTCTGTCATACCTGAGAGGAAAGCTTCTAACCATCAATGGAACTGCAGAAACCATGTGGTCAACTTGAGGTCTGTAATGTCCAGGTAAGCCATCTCCATGGGATGAGAGAGAAGGTCTGAACTGGGGCCCAGTATCCAATGTGGATGATGGTGAGACTAAAGGAAAGGGAACCACACTTGACAAGTCCAACCAAAGTGAGTTCCGTAAGAATTTGGGAATTAGAGATACTGGGGGATAAGCATAAAGGAGACCAGAGGATCAAATCTGGACTAGAGCATCTCTTGGTGACTCCCCTGGTGGGGAATCAGGGCAAAGAACCTGCTACATTTGTCATGGGGAGAGACAAACCAATCACAGGAAGGTTGAACAAACAGCTTGTGAAACTCGGGATAAACAAGCACCTACGTAACTGGACTCTTGACTTTCTGATTAGTAGACCCCAGTGGACATGTGGTCTCAATGCATAGTCCTGAATACTGGTATTCCTCAAGGTTTTGTGCTCAGCCCCTTGCTCTTCACCATCCTCATCCATGACTGCACTGCAAAACATAAGTCAAATCATATTATAAAATGTGCTGATGACACCACAGTCATGGGTCTCATTAATGGTGGAAATGAACATATCTACAGGGATGAGGTGAACATTTTGATTACCTGGTGTGACCGGAACAATCTGGACCTAAATGTTAATAAGACCAAATAAATGATTATGGACTTCAGGAGAAGGCAACAGTTTACCAACCACTCACTATCAAAGGGGAGGTAGTAGAGAAAGTCAAAACAACCAGGTTCCTGGGCCTTCACATCTCTTATGACCTCTCCGGGGCTGCTAACATCAACCATATATATCAAGAAGGCTCAACAGAGGCTTCACCTCCTGAGTAAGCTCAAAAAGGCCAGGCTCCCACTGTCTGCTCTTACTACTTTTTACAAGGGAGCTATCGAAAGCGTCCTCACTAGCAACTTTACAGCATGGTTTGGCAACTGCACAGTTGCTGAGAAGAAGAAACTGCAGAAGGTGGTGAGGGTGGCTGAGAAAATCTTGGGCACAAACCTCTCTTCTATTCAGGAGCTTTTCATTCCAAGAGCAAGAAAGAGAACATATAAAATACTTGCTGATTCGACCCATCCGGCCCACAACTGGTTCTCACAACTTGCATCTGGAAGGAGGTACCACAGCTTCCGCTGTAGGACTACCAGATTCAGGAATAGTTTGTATCCTACAGCTGTGAGACTTATTAATGCAGACACCAACCATAATACCTGATACATTGGAACCTCATTTTTTCATTTAATCCTGCTGCTCTGCGCAATTACCCCCGGCATTACTATTATGCAATCTGATGGTTATACTGAGTCACGTCTAAGCTTAACAAGTGCAATATGGTAACTAAACAGCTGCTATTCACTATTCTCTATTTATTCTCTATCCTAACAGTGTAGGGGGTTGGTGGTGGGCATTTATTATTTATCACTCGTTAATGGGTATTGAATGGGTTTATATAATGTGAACTACCTCTTGCATGTCATACATGTTGTTTTCTTTCTTACGTTATTTTCTGATACTGCTGTATCTACGTTATTTGCACTGAATTTCTCTCATGAGCTGACATTTGTAATTTCATTTAGGCTGCACTTGTGTGGTCCTAAATGATGATAAAGTTTCTTTGAATCTTTGAATCTTTGAATATTTGACTAATGGAGTGAGAGACCAATAGTGAGACATCGGAATGGACCTTCTGAGTTTGTGCACTAGCATAATGGTTTTCCCTGGAATGTGCATTGCAATAAGAAAGTGGTTGGAGGAGGTCACCCACTGCCACACTCATTGCCTCTCAACAAAGAAGATAAGATCGGGATCCCCCCTGCTTATTGATGTATCTACAGACATGTTGTCAGTTTGAATCGCAATCGTCCAGACAGGGAGGGCGTCCTGAAAGTCCTGCAACATTAGGAGGACCACTCTCATCTCAAGGACACTGGTGTGTGAATTGGTCTCTTATAGGGCCTACATTCCTTGGACCATCCTTCCAAAGAAATGTCTCTTCCCATCTCAGTTGGGAGGCATCCTTGATTACTGTGACTACAGGGGGGTGGAAAAACAAGAGGGCAAACTTGAGAAAGTTTTGTCTGACTGAATCCACCAATGGGATGGCAAAGAATTGACCACTGAACAACTAAAGTCCATAGAAGAATGCACATATAATAGTGTGCCATAGGAGCCAAAGTTATGGCTGCTGCCAGAAACCATAAAGTCTGAAGAATCAACCTGGTTGGCAAAGAAGGGTTTGAGATAACTTGGTTTACATGACAGCTGGTGATCCGTACTCTGTTCGGGAAAAGGGACAGTCTCTGACCAAATGTGTCCACATGAGCACCTATGAAATCTAGGCTCCAAATAGGTTGAAGATATGATTTGCAAAAGTTGTCTGTGATACCAAGGGATTGACATAACTGGAACAAGTAGTCCCTGGATTTTTTGAGGAGATGCCTGGTTGGGGCGGTGAGAAATCTAGGTATGGAAACATTCGAATTCTAGCAGTCTCAAGTTAGCTGCTACCACTGCCGTACATTTGGTAAACACTCTGAGGCTGTGGTGAGATCAAATGACAGGGCTCTGAAATGATAGTGACTGGCCCACAGCCAAAAGTGCAGATATCTTCTGGTGCATCTGTTCACCTTGATATGGTAGTATGCATAATGAAGATTAATGGAGCACATCCAATTGTCCTTTCACAGAAAAGGCAGAATGAACTAAACTGTGACCATTTGGAACTTTGAGTTTTTCAAACTGGTGCAGTTTGCTGAGATCCAGAATTTGTCTCAGGTCCCCTGTGTTCTTTGTCATTAAAAGAATCTTGAGTAATTTCCGAATCCTTTCTGGTCTGGTTGGATTTCCTATATTACTCCCTTGTCTAGCAGCTCAAATTTCTACAACTGCTGCCTCCCTCTGACTGGGTGAAATATTGCACAGCCTTTTCCTTTTGCCTGGGGGAATTTGTAAAAATGGAATGAAATAACATCTGGATATGATTTTCCTCACCCAAGTAGCTTTTTTGATTGATGTCCAGGTGTCTGGGTACAGAGACAAGCAACCACTGACTACCTCCAGAGACGAGCAGTTGGGCAACTGTTCAGAAGATCTGAAAGGGTTTATCCAAGTTGTCTCACAAACCCTGGTTTTGTGGGTCCCATCTGACACAAGGGTGGCATCTTCTATAAGAACTCCCTCCTATCTCTGGGGAAGGTATCCCCTTATGAGTCTTGGAAAGGAACCTGGGACTTAGGAAACCATATTTTCCTCCTTCCTCAATGATTCCTGGTAAAGGATTTCTAAGGGGTAGAAAAATGGATCCACATGGCAGACAAGGTCTTTCCATTCTGCTTACTCTGGGAAAGTATTTCCTTAACAGTCAGGCTAAACAAGGATGATGCATCAAAGCAGCATTGATGAATGAAGACTTGAAGAGCTCTGCAAAGTTGCACAAGCTCATCCCGGCATGTCTCCTTACGGCTATGCCTGAATCCCCTGCCCATGAGGTTCCCTCAGCAGCATGAAAAATGTATCTCATGGACGCATTAGAGATGGAGTGAAGGATGGCCAGCTGCGAAGATAGCTGTTTGTGGTCCTCCACAGATATGGACCCAAAAAGGAATTTGGAAAGCTCTTTAGTCAAATCTCTTTGCAGCCTGGTGAAATGTGCCAAATAGTTCAGCAACCATAAGGCAGAGGTTGCTGAGGCATAAATGCACTTTATAAATCTGTCCATTGCTGTGGACTCCATCTTAGGGGGATGGCCAGGAGAACCCTGCTCAGCCAGCTCTTTTTTGGTGGCTGCTGCCACAGCTGTGGCATCATCGATGATACCCTTGCTCCAGTGGGCCTTGTCCATGGGAAAGGCAAGAAACTTATCAGGATGGTGAGGAATGGGTTCTACAGTATCTGGCTCTTTCCAGGCCGAGCAAGAGACTAAATCTATAAGCTCATCAGCTGGGGGGGGGGGGTCACCCAGGATGTAGACATGTAGACCCAAAAGCTTCCAAAAACACTGACTCCTCCTGGGAAGAGGGTTTGGAGGACCATCCACCTTTCTGCCTGAGGATTTCTAAGATGTCTCTGAAAGAGACTTCATCATGTAGAGACCTTGTGGACCACTCCTCTTCATTCAAGTCAGTGTCTTCACTGAGCAACTACTGAGGGGAATCTATATGCCTCCTTTTGCACATTCTCTTTCAGAAAACCTCCTTATTGGGATGGTCTGGAGAGATGGCCAAAGAGGGGGACGTCAAGGGGAACTGTGAAGATGCTTGATAGTGCTGGCTGTCCAAGTGTGATAAGTCTGTGAGGATCAGAGATCGGACCTGATGATGGCAGGTCTGTAGGATCCAAAGAAGAAAGACTACTCTTGTTTCTTGGATGAGAGAAGGCACTCTTCACCACCTCAAAGGCAGAAGGTCTAGGAGAAGCCATAGCTGGTTGGACCAGAGCCAAAGCCCCTGATGCCACCTTGCCCTGATCCTGCCCAGATCCCTGTCTTGAGGGGGAGGAGTTGGAGCCGAGCTGTCCAACACCAAAGCCCTGAGGGTTAGGAATGGCTCCAACAACTTCAGAGTTAAACCCAGCCCAACTCTGAGACTCATCCTGTTCCAAGGGGATCAGCACCATATCAGTTAGGGATGCAGTTGGAGTCGAAGACCTAAATGTCTTTGGATCCAATGCAGGGATTCTAAAGGTTGTCAGATCTGAGGGCTCTGAAATTGCTGGTTAGACTGGAGAAGCTGAAATCAGTGTGGGAAACAGGAGGCTTATGGATCTGATGAGAAACGGGATAACCCCATCTGAAATCTGAGTAACTTCCTCATCATCCTATTCATATCAGCTCTGGAAAGGCTCCTGGACAACCTGATGGAGGAAGTAGAAGTCTGGGACCAGGATGCTCTCCTCGGGGCCTCTTGGAGGAAGCGAATGTGGAGCCAAGGAGACATAGGCTGCAGAGACAACCTGGGGGGACTGAGTCCTCTGAGAACTAGACTTGGTAAGCATCAGATCCGCAGGTGTCAGATATAATTTTTCTGTAATTTAACAGGAGGCTGTGAAATTGGAGCTGATTTTGGAGAGTGGGTGGGAGACTGCCTCCTAAATTCTTTTGCTTCCTGAGAGGGTTTAGGTGTTTTTGCAGGTGTTGAGCCCCTGAAACAGGAACTGAGGGAGAAGAAGAAGGTAACATGCCCTTTAGGACCAGTTTATTATGCTGGCTTCTAAGGGCTGTGGTTCTGAAGCCAGAACAAATAGTGCAGTCTAATTGGGCAGTACCCAGACAATAAACGCACTCCCTGTGGGCATCAGAATTGGGTATCTTATACCCACAGGACGTGCACCTTTTTAAACCCAGTGGGATTAGAAAAATGGGAAAAGGGCTGAGAATGTTTTTTTTTTTTTTAAACAGGAGGAAAGAAAGGAAACTACCAACAATGGTAAGAAAAAAATTACCCTCTGAAGGGTTGGAAAAATTAGATGATCTGTGTCCATTTTCATTCTTCTTCACTGTTGGATCTTTGGATCTGATGTCAGATCTGATTTGGATGCATTTTCAAGACTTTAGTATCAGAGTCTTGAGCTCCTTCCTCTCTCATAATGCATCATACATTCCCTAACTCCTCAGATAGTTTATTGCTCTATATAACAAATTACATCCAGAAGAAAGAAATGGGACAGATCAAAGAATACGGGCCCAAACCATGAACCTATGAGTTTCAATATCCTCTGGGTGACTTCTCAAAGTGACTTTGACTGGGGGATGGATGGGAGGGATGTGAGTAAGAATGAAAATGAACAACACAGATGTCAAGTTATGGTAAGTACATAACTTCTGTATCTGGTGATGTCCTTTTCATTCTCTCTCACTGTTGGTCAGAGTCCTCAGCTACATAACCCCTGGGTGGCGCCTAAGGAAAGATATGCTGGAGCACTATCGAGCTGAAGGATGCCCTGCTTCTGGAGACAATGTCCAATTTATAATGAGAGAAATGTATGAGTCTTAGACCAACTGGCCGCAGCCCATATCTCATCAACTGAAGCCCTGTCAGAAAAAGCTGATGAAGTGGCCATGGATCTAGTAGAGTAAGCTTTAGGTTGATGAGGTAATTCAATACCTGTTTAGTAGTAAATAATAGAAATGCAATCCGTTATCCATTTAGCCAAGGTGATCTTGGATACTGCTTGGCCCAAGCAATTAGCTGTAAAGGATAATTAAAGAGTTGATTAGATTTCCCGTGCTTTTTTGTCCTCTGCACACAGAAACTCAGCTGTCTATGAAAATGAAGAAGATGCAATATATATTCTCCTTTATTTGAATAATTTGGAAAGAAAACCTACAACTGAATGGACTTGTTAATTGGATTCTGCTGCTACTTTAGGCATAAAAGAGGGATTAGTTCTTAGGGAAGCTCTCTTTATGGAAAATGATTTAAGGACGTTTGGCTGATAGGGCTTGCAATTCAGATACTCTTTTTGTTGAAGTGATGGTTGCCAAAAATATTGTCTACCAGGAAAGAATTTTCAAGTCACGACTGTTGGCTGGCTCAAAGGTCTTCTGAGTGAGGCTCTGAAGGACAGTTGTAAGATCCCAAGAAGGAGAAGGGTCTTTTATTGGTGGTCTTTGTAAGAAGATACTCCTTATGAAAGCCTTGCATAACCTTGATGAAGAAACAGAAGAAGATCCTTTTCCTCAATGAAAATTAGAAATGGCAGCCAGTTTTAAGTTTATGGTAGAGAAACTGGCACCTTCATGAAAATGTGAATTCAGAAAAAGGAGTATAGCTGACGTAGGGGCTGAAAATGGGTCAATATTCTCCTCTGAAGCCCAAATCAAAAATCTTTTCCACTGACTGTTGTAGACCTTTTTGGCGGAGGCCTTCTGAGCAGCTAAGATTATGTTGCATATTCTCTAAACTAGCCTGGACTTTCTTACAGTCACTGGAAGTGGAGAAACCATGTGATCAGTCTTAGGGTGTGGCGATTGGGCTGATGATGTTCTGACGGGTGAGAAATAAGGTCCTGCTTGGGATCCAGTATCCATGGGGGATACTTGAGGTGAGACCATAGGAAGGGGAACCATACCTGACAAGGCCAGAAGGTGGCAATGAGGATTACTGAGCTCTTCAGCCTGCTGGCTTTCTGTAGAAATTTCAGAATCAAGGGTAGATGGGATTAAGCATAAAAGAGGCCCTGGGGCCAATCGTGAACTAGAGCATCCCTCAGTGATTCCCCCTTCGGGAGATCAGAGCGAAGTACTTGTTACATTTGTTGTTTAGGGGAGAAGTGAAAAGATCACAACAAGGCTGGCCCCAACAATTGAAAATCTTGCTCGCTACTGACTGACTGAGGGATCACTCATGAGGAGTCAGAATGGACCTGCTGAGTCTGTCTGAATGGACCTCCTGAGTCTGTCTGCTAATGTTCTGGTGTCCCTGGGAATGTGCATTGCAATTAGAAAGCAGCTTGAAGAGATTGCCCATTTCCAAACTCTCATGCCCTTTCTGCATAACAGGTCAGACTGGGTTCCTCCTTGATTGTTTATATACCAGACTGCTGACATGTTGTCAGTATGAATCACAATAGTGCCCAGAGGGAGGAGATCCTGAAAGGCTTGCAATGTTATAAGGAATGCTCTCATCTCTAGGACATTGATATGTAGCTTGGTCTTGCAGGGGTCCACATGCCTTGGACCATATTTACCTGATAATGCCCTCCCACCCAAATTGGGAAGCATCTGTGGTCACTGTGGCTTTTAGAGGGGGAAAGAATGGCATGCCCAGAGATCATTTGACTGCATCCACAACTGGAGATAGCTTCTGGAGATTGGAGTAAGTTTGATAGGAGCAGGCAGAGACTGGTAAAGACTGGACCACTGAACAGCCAGGGTCCATTGAATAACTTGGATAAAAAACTCTTCCCAAGGGTGTTAGGGTGATGGCCACTGACACAGACCCTAGCACTCTGAGAACTAACTTTGCTGGTAGAGATGGCTGGTCTAATAAATGCTGGACTTGCTGTCTCAAAGAGATTATGTGATGCAGAAGCAACTAAGTCATTTGTGCTGAAGTGTTCAGCTGCATTCCTGTAAATTCTAGATTCTGCACAGGAGTCTGGCTTGATTTTGTCAGATTTATTGAAATACCTGGGAATTGAAGATCTGAACTAGGTAATCCCTGGCTCAAATCACTTGATGCCTTGTTGGTGCAGTAAGGAGCCAATCGTCCAAGTATGGAAACACCTGGGATCCTTTTAGCCTCAGGTGAGCCACAATGACTGCCATACATTAGGTAAGCACCCAGGTGGCTGTGGTGAGTCCAAAGGGCAGTGCTCTGAACTGGCAATGATTGGCCCCCAGCTGAAAGCACAAGTGTCTCCTGGAGCGTTTGTTCATTTTAATATGAGAATACGCATTCTCAAGATCTATGGAGCACATCTAACTGCCCTTGCTTAGAAGAGGCAGAACGAACTGAACCATAACCATTTGGAACTTTGACATCTACACATATAGGTTTAGACTGCTGAGATCCAGTATTGGTCTTAGATCCCCTATTGTCTTTGGCAGCAAAAAGAAGTGTTAATTTAGTTCCGTATCCTATTTGTTCAGTCGGGACCTCTTGGATGACTTCTAAGTTTTGGAAGTTTTTGAATGACAAGGTTCCTTTGACTGGGTGGCATATCAAGCAGTATCCTCCTGGGACTAGGAGGTGAAGGGAAAAAGGGAATGTAGTAACCTCTGGATATTATTTTTAGCACCCAGGTATTGTTTGTTATATTTGTCCAGGCATCTAGGTACAGGGATAGACTTCCTCCAACTGCCTCCAGAGACAAACAGTTGGGCAACACTTCAGGAGTGTTGATAATGCTTATCAGAAAAGGGTTTCCTGAAGCCATGATTTGTGGAACCCCCCCCCCATCTCTAGGATGGTGTCTATTGTTGAAACCTCCTCCTTTGTCTCTGGAGGAAGTTTCCTCATGCAGATCCTGGAAAGGCCCTTGCGATTTCCTGAACAAAGTCTTCTTCCCACCTAATCCATTCCTTGAAGTTCTTGGGGGGGGGGGTAGAAAACTTAATCCTCATG